>NW_012109030.1:3312480-3329740 GCF_000951045.1 Mandrillus leucophaeus | reverse complement strand
ACAGAGCAAAACTCCATCTCAAAAAAAAAAAAAAAAAAAAAAAAGTAAAAGTCAGCATTTAAGCTAATAGCACACTGCCTTTATATCTTCTAAGAATATTTCCTAAATACCTGAAACTCAAGCAAAGATGAATGTACAAACTTGTTCACTGTAGTGATATTGATGATGATAAACATTGGAATGAAATATTAGGATTGGAAAATCTTTGTTGGTGTGATGAAATATTATACAGCCATTTAAAATGATGCCTTCATGGCCAGGCACAGTGGCTCATGCCTGTAATCCCAGCACTTTGGGAGGCCCAGGCGGGTAGATCATTGGAAGTCAGGAGTTCGAGAACAGCCTGGCCAACATGGTGAAACTCCGTCTCTACTAAAAATACAAAAAAAAATTAGCTGGGCGTGGGGGTGCACATCTGTCATCCCAGCTACTCAGGAGGCTGAGGCAGGAGAATTGCTCAAACCCGGGAGGAGGAAGTTGCAATGAGCCAAGATCATGCCACTGCACTCAAGCCTGGGTGACAGAGTGAGACTCTATCTCAAAAATTAATAGTAATAAAACAAAAATAAGTAAAACTAAAATGAACCTCCAAATAATATTTAGTGACATTGAGGAAACGCTGTGGTAATAACAATAAGTGAAAAGGGCCAGAAATAAACATCGTTAGGAGAGTATCACCAAATTTAGTTTTTAAAGTCCACATTCACAGAGAAGACATCTTATAAACAAAATATAACTGTCATGCCTGGGGAGAAAATTACAAGCGATTTTTATTTTCTTCTCCTTATTTTTACTGATTTTGTATCAAAGTGTATATTACTTTATAATCAGAAAATAAGTTCTCAGCAATAAACTGATTGTTTTTCTTTAAAAGTAAAAGAAATTATGATACCTCTTTCTCTTAGACAAAAGAAAACTCAGGATGTGTGAAAATAGATCTTTTCCATGTTGTTTTTTTATATCTCTTTGAATAAATGAGGATATCTGCTATACAGCTTTTTACCCAACTAGCTCTACTTATGTCTATGTATAGCCACACGATTTAGCACATTGATTGATTCAAAGTCTCAAATCCCTTTTCTTTCTACTTTTTTTTTTTTCTTATACATGAACACAGGAAAAATAAAATATGTACTGTACTGGGACATTGGGATTCTGGGTGCTTTAAAAAAAAATCCCGGTTACTGCTATTATAACATGGTTCATGTGATTTTTTTTTTTTTTTAAGCTTGGCTTGGTTTAGCCGGCTCCATGGTAACTTCTGGAAAGGTTAAGTGCAGTCTTCCCTAACCACCTATCAATCATCCTCCCGGAGTGAGATCTTGGAGCTTGGAAGCATTACTCATGATGACCAGCCATCTGTGACCTGGACTTATGTCCTTCATGGCTTATGAAAGCCAATGGTGTGACATGAAGTCATCCTGGAAGAAGACAGAGGGAGTGCTAAAGTCCTGGAACAATGCCCAAACTCTAGAAGGAAATAGGCATCCGTTTAGCTTGATGCTAATGTCTTCTCCATTTTCAATCTGTTTTGAGTTTATTTTCAGGGAGGGCTACTGAGGATTATAAGAAAGATACCCTGGCATGGCTCACGGTTTTTAGACTTCCTAGATTTTTTTCCCTCAATTTCCCTATTTATATTTATTTTTTAAAAGGCTGTTTGTTGATGTTAGATACATAAATGAAGTTAATTAAAAAGCAATATAAAAATCAGGATGCCAAACAGGTATTCTGCTCTCACATTTCCTCAGAATTCCCTGCAGGAACATTACATTTGTGATAGACCAGAGTGGCTTTTCCTAAGAACAGATGCCACTCCTAACAGAGCTAGTGGGAGAGGAGGAGACACGGGGGTCAGCTCTCTATCGGGCAGGCCGAGCAACACAGCCAGGACCAAGGTCTCACCGGAGCCAGCCTAGGAGTAAGTGCCACAACACCTCTGTCTCCAGGCAGCTCATTTCTTCACCTTCCAAGAAGGGATTCCTAGGTCACCATGAAAACCTTTGCCTAAGGACTATGCATCTTTCATTAAAAATAAAAAGTTAGCGCAAGTCCCAGGTTGAGCCTCCGCCGGTACTTGTACAGGGGACTAAGGCGTTTCCTGGGAGAGAATCATTCTAGGGGGAGAAGGAGCGAGCCTGGAACACAGGGGCTGTAAGTGGAGCACATGGACTCCTCTTCGGGTCCGAGAGAGAGAGAGAAGGAAGGCTATAAGTGAACATAGAAAGGCTGTTTCATTAAAATACTTACAGGAGGCCAGCATTTTGGGAGGCCAATGCAGGTGGATCACCTGAGATCAGGAGTTCGAGACCAGCCTCGCCAACATGGTGAAACCCCATCTCTGCTAAAAATACAAAAATTAGCCGGGCATGGTGGCAGGCGCCTGTAATCCCAGCTACTCGGGAGGCTAAGGCAGGAGAATTGCTTGAACCCAGGAGGCAGAGGTTGCAGTGAGCCGAGATTGCGCCCTTACACTCCAGCTTAAGTAACAGAGCAAAACTCCATCTCAAAAAAAAAAAAAAAAAAGAATGTCATGTCATGGTAGGACTTCATGGTGCATGTGTCACAGGTTGCATACCTATACACACACAGACACACACAAACACACACGTGTACCTGTGCACGCTCACAGCATAGAGCAACACACAGAGAAGTATTGGTTCTCCTTCATCCTGCCCCAGACCACCACACAGTGTTGGCACCAGGAGGGCCCAGTGAATGAGGAGCAATGCCCAGAGGAAGATGTAAAGGTACCTGTGGAAGACCATAGGGCCCAGCAAAAGATAGGGGGACATTAAATGTGCCCAGGGGGACCCCACACGCTCACTGCAGGGACAGCACTCCAAGGAGCCACTTACTCAAGGGCAAGGAAGTCTCCCCCCGGGGAGATTCTGAGAGGCACTGAAATGGAGGTCACTGGGGTGAACAGAGGGGCAAGGGGGCATTGGTAAGAGACAATAAAATTTGAGTTACGACTCATAATGTGACCCCATTAGACGCACAGGCTGGCGAAGCACAGGGAAATGCAGGCTCCAAGAATGTCTGAGACTGTAATTATCAGCCCATTTATTTTCACTGGCGACAGGGGCAGAAGCTCGGTAATTGGAAGAGAGCTGTGCAGAGGCTCAGACAAATTGTGTTCCCTTCTATTCCATATTTTACAGAGATCGTGTACAACCACCTGAACTCTGGAACAGACCATGGCTCGTTACTTTTGACAAGTTGTGCCAGAAAACACGTATCGCCAAGTGATTCATCACTGCTTCTATCCAGATCGTAAATCTTTATTTTCCGAAAGCCGTGCTTTGGATTCGGGGCAGAATGCAGTGTTGATTCTCTTTGGTAGGCAGTCGGAAGAATCATCTCCTGATGCCCTTTCTTACGGATTCTATCGGTTTTCTGGAAACCATTCTACTCTCTGGCTTGTGATTTGTTTTCCACTCAATGAAAAAATTTAAAAATAGAGTTTCAGTAAAGGTAGAAGGGGTTTTCATAAGCCAGTGTTCAAATACCTTTGGGGTGATTGTGTTGGCTTAACCCTCATTAAACTGTAGTTCATTGGTTCATCTATAATACAGAATTATAAACTGTGCCTAAACCTAAAATAAACTTTCTAAAATTGCTTTCTAAAATTGCTAAGGTTGTGAAATTACTCTTTTTAAATTCTTACTTTTTTAAAGAAATGATGTTAAGATTATAAACAAAAAGCATGAAGGGACTGGTTCATCACTCACCAGGTACCAGGCCCTTTATAGAAATACAACAAGCCTCATTTAATCCTCCCACAAACCCTGCCAAATGGTCATTGTTAGAGTGCCAAGACACTTTTCTCCATCGCAGGAGACCTCTGGGATCCTGGGGTAATTTAAAGGTTAACATTGATCTGGTTTCAAGGGTTCCAAGAAGATTTTGTTGATGTGATGTCAGCTAGGCATCATGGGAACCATACCACAGATATCTACATCCCTGGGGAAATTCTGGTCAAGGATTGTCCATGAAAAGCAAACCGTACTCACATTTCAAAATGCTCTCATGGTTTTAGCCCTACCCCATATGAGCAGCCCATATCTGCGTAGAAGAGGGTTGAAGAACACAATTAGGGAGATTCAGTATACATGAGCTTTCTTCCAGAACCTTCCCTCAACCCAGAGACATTGGTCCGGGAAGAGGCCTTCTATTTCCCTGCAAGAGTTCCTGTCACCTGGCCACATTCAGGTAGACATTTGGTACTTAGGACCCTCCTTTACTTTCCACATCAGGTGACACAGAGATCCTTCATGTCATTTATTGGGAACATAAAGGCAAAATACCCAAAGACAGAGTGTATTGTAGGTTACCATGAGGGTGTCTGTTTTAAAGATAAGAAAATGCAGGTGTCCAGGCAGCAACAGGGAAGAAATACTAAGGAAAGTTGCTCTTCCTCCAATGTTACTTCCTCTACTGAAGTGATGGAAAATGAACAGTATTCCCCTAATTCAGATAGTGATTCAGGCAGTGATTCTCCCAATTCAGATGTGATACCCCAACTCACATACCCTCAAGGTTATGCCCATCTTATTTTAAAGAGAAGAAAACTGACCAGGGAAGTCAAGTAATGATACAGGAGGTAGAAAGAAATTATTTAGGCAGATAGTGAGGGCAAAGGAGTCCTCCGGAGAGCTTCTTTTATAACGAAAGGCAGCCCCCCAAATTGTTTCTTTTCTGAAAAAGAGCAGCCTAAAAAATTGAACTACAAACATAAATAAGAAAGCTGGAAGCTTGCATGGGGGAAAGTTGGCAGCTGCACCAATAGAAAAGGGCTACCTGGGAGCCAGGCATGTCCAACACGGAGACTCCATCTTCCCCTTTTTTTTGTTGCCACATGTACAGTAACAAAGAAATGGGCAACATGGCACAGCTCAGGTACAGAACCCTCCTGCATAATAGAAGACTAGAGTGAGGGCTACCAGAAATTCACGCCCTATGCAAATGGCATACCTAGTCTAGCCAGTTTTTCACGCCCTATGCAAATCAGACACCTCCTCCTCACCAGATCATCTATACGACCCCCTGCATTTCACCATGGATCTGGCAACCCATTTTTTCGGTACCCCTCTCTGCTGCAGAGGACTATTCTCTTTCTTTTGGCTATCAAACTTCTGCTCTCAACCTCACTCTTTGTGTGTCCCCGTCCTTGTTCTCCGTGACCATATGACAATGAACCTTGGGTGTTACTGCAAACAACCAGGCCGTTTCAATAATTTGTTCCACATCACACAGCAACAAATGGGGAGGCCAGGATTTGAAGCCAGGTTTGACAGCAAGACTTGTGATCTGTGCATTGTGCTGCATTGTGTCCATGGAGGTAGCCAACATGACTCTGTGGCTGATGATGAGCTCAATAGATGCTATAATTGCCCTGAATTTGCTTAATACTTCATTTATGCACTTACGGCTGCATGAGTGACAATGGGCACCAAACTCAGCCCAGAAGTCCAATGGACAGAAGAACACACATCCTGCATTTTAAAATTCATACATTAAAAACCCTGTACCACTTCGAAAAAAAATCTAACAAAACAAGGGAGAAAGAATAACTATACCATGGAGACTCCTGGCAAGCACCTCCTGACCCAAGGATTGAAGTCCACATCATCAATAATGCCCCGTGGATGCCACGTGCCCTGGTAAGATGGGAGCAGAACAAAACTTCACCTCTGCGGTCTTCCTCCCAAAGATCCACAACCCCAGTCTAACAAGAAAAACATCAGACAAACTCAAACTAAGAGGCCTTCTACAGATAACTGACCGATACTCATCAAAACTACACAGGTCATAAACAACAAGGAAAGACTAAGCAATCATCCCAGGCAAGAGGAAACTAAGGAATTAGAACAACTGAGCACATTTCAGGGGGCTAGATTGGGCCCTGGATCGGGAAAGGACGGTAAAGGCAAAAAATAGGTGAAATCCAAACAGAGCCTGGAATTGAGTTGGCAGTAACGAACCCACGTGGATCTCCTGTCTTTGAAAAACATACCACAGTCATGTAAGATAGCACCGGAGGAAAAATAGGTGAGGGATACATGGAAATGCTCTACACTGACTTTGCAACTTGACTGTAAATCTAAAATTACTCTAAAATAAAAGGGATATTTTTGTTTTTGTTTTGTTTTTTGAGGCAGAGTCTCTCCCTGTTGTCCAGGCTGGAGTACAATGGTGCGATCTCAGCTCACTGCAACCTCCACCTTCCAGGTTCAAGCGATTCTCCTGCCTCAGCCTCCTAAGAAGCTGGGATTACAGGTGCCTGCCACCATGCCCGGCTAATTTTTTGTATCTTTAGTAGAGATGGTGTTTCACCATGTTGGCGGAGCTGGTCTCCAACTCCTGACCTCGTGATCCAACCACCTTGGTCTCCCAAAGTGCTGGGATTATAGGCGTGAGCCACCACGCCCGGCCTAAAAAGGATATTTTTAAAAAATAAAATGGCAATAAAAACTCTTGCTCTTTAAAAAAATTGAATGAATTTTCTCTGTCATCAAAAAAAAAAAAAAAAAACAAAAAACCTTCATTCACAAACACACACAAACACAGTCACACCCCACATAATGTTTGGTCAGCAACAGATCATCTACAGGACTATATGACCGTGATCCCATAAGATTATTATATGGGATTTTTCCTGTGCCTTTTCTATGTTTAGATACAATGTGTTTAGATACACAGATACTTCCCATTGTGCTACAGATGCCTACAGTATTCAGTACAGTCACATGCTGTGTGGGTGTGCAGCCCGGGAGCAATAGGCTATTATTCCATCTAGCCTAGGTGTGCAGTAGGCTGTACATCTGGATTTGGGTAAGTACGGTCAGTACTTGTGACGTTCACATGATGAAGAAATCGCTTAATGATGCTTTTCTCAGAACATATCCTGTGGTTAAAGCAATGCATGACTATAATTGTAAATTATGTACCACCAAGTGGTTGATTAAATGAGTGGCGACCTTGGGTCAAGACGGACTTTTTGTTAAGGGGATCTGTCTCACCTCCCTGTTGCACTGGGATAGGTGTCTGGCAGAAGGAAGGTTGCAATAGAGGGGGAGAGCATGGCAGCCTGGGACAGAGGGACCCTAGCAGAAAGAGAGTCAAGTTTAAGAAGATAGCAGCTGCCGTGGGAAGGACAAACACAGGAAAAATTTGGCTGCAGAGGGAAAACAGCTGCATCCTAGAACAGCATGTCCCCTGACCCTCACACTACACACACACACTCACACACACACACCACCCCTCACCCTCAAGCCAGCAGCCAAGCCCTGCCAATTTTAACTCTAAACCCCTCCACAGGTCCTTCCCTTCTCCCCATTGCCATGACTGCTGCCCTCATTCAGCCTTCATGGGATCTCCCGAACTCTTGCAAGAGTCTCCCTACAGAGTCCGCTGCCGCTGGGCTCTCCTTCCAGCCCCTCCACTCAAACCCAGAGCAATATATAGAAAAGCAAAAACAACCATTTCACATCTCTTCTAAAAATGCTTCGGTGGCTCCTGTCCTCAGACGCCCTTCGCTGTCCATAGTCGGCCTCTGGGTCCTCTGCAGGCTGGACATCACCCCCTCTCCTTCCAGAACGCTAGCAGCCTGTCCTCTCCTAGACAACCACGCCCCGATACCTAAACTCTTCCCCAGGGAAGCTAGATCTTCCCTGCATTCTTTGCCCAGCTGACTCTACCCAGCCCTAGGGATCTGGTCCTTGGAACCTTCCCTTGATTCCCCTCCTGTCCACCAGGGCCCTTGACTAATCTGTTGAAACCCTCTGTTTCTCGGTCTGTCTCCTCCACTCCTGGACCCTGAGTTCTCCTAAAACAGAAATCATTCATACATCCCTGGCACACAGCACCATGCCTGGCCTGGGATGGTTATCCCAGAAAAGTTGGCTGAACTGACTTGAAGTAGGTGGAGAAGCACTGAGAAATAGGACATCCCGGAGCCAGTCACGAGGAGCGAGATTTGTAGCACCTGGTGGGAATCGTCCAGAAAAGGCAGCAAAGCCAAAAAAGGAGTGGAGAAGATGGTGGTAGATTCAGAAACAGAAATGACTCGATAAACCAAGCAAGAGAAGATAAGGTTTGTGGCTAAGGGTGTGAGGAAGATGAGAAAGGGGATGATATGAGCAGGTGACCCCATGCCAGGCTGACACCATGTCACAAGCCTCCATGGACTTTTTTGTTTTTTTGAAAAAGAACTGTTGTAAAATATATGTAACATAAAATGTAGCATTTTAGCTATTTTTAAGCGCACAGTGAGTGACTTGACATACATTCACATGGCCATGATTTTGTAAAGCTAACAGAAATACTGGGAAAATGACAGAAAAAAACAAATATGTACAAAAATGAACTCACATTTTTAAATGTTAAGTTTGGCCGGGTGCAGTGGCTCATGCCTCTAATCTCAGCACTTTGGGAGGCCTAAGTGGGCGGATCTCTTGAGGCCAGGAGTTCGAGACCAGTCTGGCCAACATAGTGAAATCCTGTCTCTACTAAAAATATGAATATTAGCTGGGTGTGGTGGCTCATGCCTGTGATCCCAGCTACTAGGGAAGCCGAGGCAAGAGAATCGCCTGAACTCAGGAGGCAGAGGTTGCAGTGAGCTGAGATTGTGCCACTGCACTCCAGCCTGGGCAACAACAGAGCGTGACTCTGTCTCTAAATAAATAAATAAATAAATAAATAAATAAATAAATAAATAAATAAATAAATATATTAAGTTAGAAAGATCTAAAGTACCCTGTCCAATTCCAAACGATATTTCTGAACTCATCTCACCCTGATAATACACATTTGCAGGGCCCTGCAGGAGCGCCTCTGCTCTAACTTCCCTGTTCTCCTGCCCCCGCCCCCCTGGGGTAGATGCTGCTTTAAGGGTCTCGGTCCATGTTTCTTATTGTAATCCCTCTTCCAAAACCAGGAACCCCTGAAGGTGAGAACTTGTCCCTGGAGGTGAAGAGACGGCCCGTGGAGGCATGTGAGCTGAGAAATCCTCAGGTCTTCACCATTCTCTAAGCAGAGTGGCTTGGAATTAGCACCAGGCACAAACTGTCCCCTTTTGGGCTTGTGTGTCAGGCTCATGTTCTCCCCTGGGGTGGCCAGCCTCCAAGGTCCCTCAAGCGTCCTGACCTCCCCATATTCACACGCTTACTATGTCACTCCCATACTGAATCACTGCGGGCCCTGTTCGACCCATAGGATAAAGAGGGAGAGGCCGGGCACGGTGGCTCACACCTGTAATCCCAGCACTTTGGGAAGATGAGGTGGGCAGATTACCTGAGGTCAGGAGTTCGAGACCAGCCTGGCCAACATGGCGAAACCCTGTCTCTACTAAAAATACAAAAATTAGCCAGGAGTGGTGGCTCATGCCTGTAATCCCAGCTACTAAGGAGGCTGAGGCAGGAGAATCGCTTGAACTCAGGAGGTGGAGGTTGTGGTGAGTTGAGATCACACCACCGCACTCTAGTCTGGGCGACAGAGTAAGACTCCGTCTCAAAACATAAAAAATAATAATAATAATAAAATAAAGGGGGATGGACAATGATGAGTCCTAAGGCTGGGCAACAAAAGTCTTGCAGCTTCTGCCCAAGTTTCTTGAACCCCTGACCCCACACGTTAAGAGGTCCAGTTGCCCTAAAGCAGCCAACACCGGAGACTGAACCCACCAAGACCACAGAGTGAGAGAGAGCAAGAGACAGGGAGAGAGTGAGCATGAGAGCAAGGGGGGCAGGTGCAGCCCCAGCTAGTCCAGCCTCCAGCTGTTCTAATCATTGCAGCTGTGGTCCCAGATACTGTGGAGCAAAAATGAGTCATCCCTGCTGAGCTCTGTCGAAATTGTAGACTCATGACTTTTATGGTCAAAATTGTGATACTGAAGTCCCAATCCACACTACCTCAGGATGTGACTGTACAGGGCTGTTAAACAGGAAATTAAGTTAAATGCAGGTCATTAGGGTGTGTCCTAATTCAATAGGACTGGTGGTCCTTATAACAGTAGGAGATTGGGACATAGGTACCGAGGGAAGACCACATGGAGACACAAGGAGGAGGCAGCTATCCACAGGCCAAGGAGAGAGGCCTCAGGAGAAATCCACCCTGCCAACACCTTGACCTCAGACTTCCAGCCTCGGGAACTATAGGAAAATTAATCTCTGTTGTTTAAGCCAGGGGTCCTCAAACCCGGGCCACAGACTGGAACCGGTCCATGACCTGTTAGGAACCTGGCCGCGCAGCAGGAGGTGAGCGAGTGAATCGTCATCTGTACTTACAGCCGCTCCCCATCGCTGGCGTTACTGCCTGAGCTCAGCCTCCTGTCAGATCAGCAGTAGCAACAGATTCTCATAGGAGAATGAACCCTACTGTGAACTGTGCATGTGAGGGATCTCAGCTGCATGTTCCTTACGAGAATCTAATGCCTGATGATCTGTCACTGTCTCCCATCACCCCCAGATGGAACCATCTAGTTACAAGAAAACAAGCTCAGGGTTCCCACTGATTCTGCATTATGGTGAGTTGTAGAATTGTTTCATTAGATATTATAATGTAATAATAACAGAAATAAAGTGCACAATAAATGTAATACACTTGAATCATCCTGAAACCACCGCACCCCCCTACCCCCGCCATTGATAGAAAAATTGTCTTCCATGAAACCAGTCCTTGATGCCAAAAAGGTTGGGCACCCTGGTTTAAGCCACCCAGTCTGTGATACTTTCTTACAGCAGCCTGAGCAAACTAACGCAATGACAATAGACGAATATTGTTGTTTTAAGCCACTAGAGTTTTACAGTAATTTGCTACACAGCAATGTATAACCAGCATACCCCAATCTCCCAGAAATGTGTATTTTTAAATTACTGGCACAAAAGAGGTTCTACAACTTCCATAGAAATGTATTTCATACACAGAATTGATCGTAATGTTTTGAAACCTCCATTCTTCTTCCTGACACTTAATTGTTATTTTGCGCTGTCTCACTGAGGAAAGAATATTGAGGGGGTGGGCTTTGCAGGCACCTGCAGAACAAACACACACCACAGCCCAGAAGAAAGGGAAGCTGAGATTAAAAAAACCCTGCCCACAAGATTCCAGCCTCCCAGGCTGCTATAAAAACGGAGAAGTTAATTGCCGGGCTATAAAAATGCAATGACTATTAGGTCTCTCAATGTGTGAACATCTATTAGCATCATGACAACTGCGGAATTAGGTGAAACAAATGTGCTTCCCAGCCTCCCAGCTGAAACACTGTTAAAGGTTAATTGGATTTCATTTCAAACTCTGTGCACTTCCTAGGCAGTTGCACGGGTTCATAGCAAAACAAGGTGCAGGATGGTGAGAGAGTTCCATTCCCCCGAGGTCCGAAATTGCACGTTGTCTATCCCTAAATTGACAAGAATGCCACTGTCAGATTTTGAGCTTTTTTTCCCCCAAAGTTTCAAGCTACTAGTGATGAACAGGTGTTCCTGCTCCTCGACTCGAACATCGACAAAGACCTCTGAGTTGTGTCTCTTTGTAGAGAAAAGAAAAGCAGTAAGGAGTCAGCTAAGGAATTTCCGGAGTCATTTCACTGCTGTGGGTGGGTCCAGCGTTGCCAATAACATGTGAAATGCATTAATTTCCTCCCAATTTGTGGTTATGTCACAGCCAGCTAAAAAGACTCCGCCAAAACCTCAAGTAGAATTCCAGGGCGGCAAACTAACATGGCCATGATCTGATGTGCAGCTTTTAAACTGAGGTGTCACGAATTTCTATGGTACCATTCCCAATACAAAGATGTGCCTGGGGCAGCACTCCAAGCCCCTTTTTTCTTTGGGGTCTCCACACTCCTAGCAAGGAGGAAACGTGGCAGTCGTCATTCAGCCTCATGATTGTAAAACCCACTCAAAAAGCTCTCAGTGAGCATCCCAAAATGTGTGTGATGTCATCTCTTTCTCTGTGTAATTCACTTTGGAATGAGCTGGGGCACCTGTAAGGAATGTTGAATTGCACTGATAACTTGTACAGTTGTAAGCCACTTCCAAACTAGGTTCAAACTCTCTATGAGAAGACAGGGCCAGGTGCAGTGGCTCACGCTTGTAATCCCAGCACTTTGGGAGGCTAAGATGGAAGGATCACTTGAGCTAAGGAGTTCAAGACCAGCCTGGGAAACATAGTGATGCCCCATCTCTACAAAAAATTAAAAAATCAGCCAGGTGTGGTGGCATGGGGCATGTGTCTGTAGTCCCAGCTACTTGGGAGGCTGAGATGGGAGGATTGCTTGGCCTGGGCAACAGAGTGAGATGCTTTATCAGAAAAAAAGAAAAACAAAAACAAAAAAAGAAGACAGCACTTGTTGACCAAGCATCTGGTCCTCACATTTTCTTTGCTACACACAGTTTTTTTCCAAGTGCAAAGCCACAGGATTTGGCAAAAATCCCAAAGGATGTAGCCACTGGATGTGAGAAAAGAAACTTTAGTTGGGTTAGTCAGGGTATATCCTTGTCCTGAGTTTGAGAAGGCTGTAACCCAAGGAGCTCCGGAAAGGAAACTGGAAGACAAAGGAAGTGAGAATGGAGACTTTGGGAACACCCAGTACTGCTCTTAAACCTGGGCAGCCAGAGCCCTACCCTCAGCCCTTAATTGCGCCTTCTCCCCGCCGAGACAGTCCTCATGGAGAGAGGGGTTCCAAGGCCAAGGGAATACCCCAATCTCCAAGCTCGTGCCTCTGCTTCTAGCCCCTGGATTTCTCTGATTAAATTGTCTGGTGATCCCCCCACCAGGGCTGCCACTGCCCTCATCTCCATTCTGTGGTCTGCAGAGTGGCCCGAGGTATCTAAGCGCACCACGGATGAAGAGCACCCAGTGGTGGGTGTGTGCAGGGGAAGTGGATGGAGGCCCTGTGATGTGGATGAGTGAGAGACAGGCCATGTTCTGAGCTCTGCCTTGCCTCTTCCAGGAGTTCACCATCGAGGAAGCCTTTAACCACAAGGAGGCCATGGGAGAACCCGCCCCATTTCTCTCCCCTTCTTCCCTGCTCCATCACCTGCAGGACAACAGGCTGAAACTTCATGTTCTCATTTCATCCTTCTATTCTTTATTGTCTAACACAAGTGAAAAGTTCCGCGTCTCATTTTGAAAGCAAACTTTACCCTTCTCCTGCGTCCCTGGACTGATTTCTGTTCTTACGAGTTATCAACCCTTGGTGGAAAGCATAGCACATCCCACCAGGGGCTCTCGTCTCTCCTACTGGCTAGTTGCGTGTGAATAATGAAAGTGCTTCATGGCTGGGAGGAGCCCTGTCCCTAGAGGGGTGAAGCCAGACCTGGATAAGTCACAGCTGAGCCACAGCAACTCGAGTAACTGGAGTTTATATTCCCGTATCCCTCACAACCTTCGGAGGGACAGGGGGACTCCATGACTTGCTCATATTCTGCAGATATTGCAGAGTAAAACTAGTAACCCAACCCAGATTGCTTCCCAGATGGGAATAAGAGGAAAAGATTTGAATAAAATCGCATGGCTAATTCAAGAACCAGATCGAAATAGAATAAAATTAAACTGGAACTAGGATTCGGGAGAAGAAAATAGTATTTTTCATGTGTCTGTGCCAGAGCCTCAGCAGGGCAGGCTTGAGGTATGAGATTTAATTTGCAAAGCCACAAAGAATCTGCTAGTTCAAATTTCCTCTACTCCTCACTTTTTGTTCCAAGTCAGAAGCCACCAAAGCTGGCAGCCATCCCCAGGCAGGTCCACTGGATGCTATGGAGAGAGGGGCCTCTAGTGTTCAGATACTTTTCTATCATCCAGCAGCACAATCTGCTTTGGTCATTTTCTATTTATCTGTGATTTTTACAATACTGTTCCTCTGAGAAAAACCTCTACTTAAATGTCTAAAACGAGCGGTTTTCTTTCACTTCTGAGAAAACTTTAAGAAATATAGGAATGGCAACATATAGGCTGTAACAAGATTAAGGAAAGTCTTAAGTAACCAAAAAATATGTGTGAAGGGCGTGTTAGTGTGTGCCTGTAGTTCCAGCTACTCAGGAGGCTGAGGCAGGGCGATCACTTGAGGAGGAGAGTTCGAGGCACTCCACTCTGGGTGATCACACCACTGCACTCCACTCTGGGTGAAAGACCCCATCTCTAAAAAATAAATAAATAAATAAATAAATAAATAAAAAGAGGTGGGGAGCCTATTAAATCTTCACCCCTGGAATAGGTGCTGTGTTAGTCTGTTTTCACACTGGTATAAAGACACTATCCAAGACTGGATAATTCATAAAGGAAAGAGGTTTAATTGACTCTCAGTTCCACATGGCTGAGGAGGCCTCAGGAATCTTACAATCATGGCAGAAGCTGAAGGAGAAGCAAGCACCTTCTTTACATGGAGGCAGGAGAGAGAAGTGCAAGCAGAGAAACATCAGACACTTTTTTAAAAAATCAGATCTTGGCCAGGTGCGGTGGCTAATGCCTGTAATCCCAGCACTTTCGGAGGTTGAGGTGGGCAGATCACTTGAGGTGAGGAGTTCAAGACTGGCCAACAGGGTGGAACCCTGTCTCTACTAAAAATACAAAACAATAATAATAATAATGGCTGGGTGTGTTAGTGCATACCTGTAGTCCCAGCTACTCAGGAGACTGAGGCAGGAGAATCACTTGAACCCAGAGGCAGAGGTTACAGTGAGCCAAGATCGCACTACTGCACTCTAGCCTGGCAACAGAGCAAGGCTTCATCTCAAAAAACAAAAACAAAAAACCATCACATCTCATGAGAACTCACTCACTATCATGAGGCCTGACCTCTGCAAGCTCTACTGTAACTGACCCATCCCATCTGACCAGAGTCCAGCTAAGGAGACTGGGGTCTCTCTTGAAGGCAAATGAGAACCATGGAACTAGGGAGGACCAAGACAGCATGTCCTTAGGATCCCCCATAGGGAGATCAAGAGGCATTTTTTTCAGGACTTTGGAGGACAAGACAGGAAGTAAGGTGATAAGATTTTCATTTTTTAAATACTAACAGGTGATTGTATGAAAGATGGACTGAAGGGGCACAGCAGACTTCTTTGCATAATTGCAATCACACACCACTGAGAGACTCTTGAATTCGATTTGGGGGAACTCTATCAGCCAGAAAAGACCTGGAGTATTGTTTTGGTTATCATTCTTCCCATTACTCTCTAGAATTAATGATAATACTATTAACCATCAAATCACGAATATTTATTGTGCATGTAGAATATGTAAGGCCTGGTTCTAAGAGACTTACATGGAAACCATTATGAGAGAGACTCCCCATTTAGCGATAAAGAAATCAAAGCTCCCAGAAGCTAGGTAATTAGCCAGAGTTCATGTAGCTACCCAGTAGGGGATCTCGGATTTTTCGGACCCTCAAGCCCACTTTTTTAACCCTATATTATCTTCCATTTTCTTACTATTAATCAGGGCCCCTTGTTGATGATGAACACTCTTGCTAGAATGCAGGCCACTGTGTTGTCTAAGAGATTATACTACTGGGCACGGGGCTCGAGGAAGAGTCAGGTGATATCTTTGTTGCCAACGTGTCCAATGAAATCTGGAAAGTGTTCAGTGTTAACCGGACAGTGTTATCTGTCTCATAATATGTTGAGCATGAATCAGAAGAACATAAAAAGACAACTTCCCAGCACTTTGAGAGGCCGAGGCGGGAAGATCACGAGGTCAGGAGATCGAGACCATCCTGGCTAACACGGTGAAACCCCGTCTCTACCGAAAATACAAAAAATTAGCTGGGCGTGGTGGTGGGCACCTGTAGTCCCAGCTACTCGGGAGGCTGAGGCGGGAGAATGGCGTGAACCTGGGAGGCGGAGCTTGCAGGGAGCCGAGATGGTGCCACTGCACTCCAGCCTGGGCCACAGAGTGAGACTCCATCTCAAAAAAAAAAAAAAAAAAAAAAAAGACAACTTCAAGGTCAAATGGAGGCAAAATTTACAAGATCCCTCCTACCCTCCCCGATTATCCTATCAGTGATCCTCTTCGTGATCAGAGCATCCGGTTTGGGTGTCAGCAGGAGGCGCCAAACCAGGGGGGAATAATGAAAGGGTCAAAGAGAAAAGGGATTGTTCTTCAACAGAGCTTTCATGAGAAGTTCTCTTTGAGCTAGTCTTCAACCATATCTATAATCTGCTCCAACATGGCAGCTGGTGTGAGGAGTTCTGTAAAACATCCTAGTCATTCTGGAAGCCAGGGAAGTCTCTGGTTTCTTGACAATAACTCAGGACTCTGAATTACTAATGGAAAAAGGAGGAATTCTGGGAGTAGCAAGCAGAACATTCATTAAGTCTGCCCGTGGGTAACAGCTTCGCTTTGGAATTGGAAGCCTCTCAAAGTCCTGAAATGCTCCTCAAGAGCTGACAATGTCCAGGGCAATTGGGGCAACACCAAAGCACTTTGCGGCCATTCTGCAGAAGTCAAATGGCAAAGCGAGAACAGATTCTTGCCCTGCTGACTAAGTATTCTACATAGAAGACCTTGTCGTGAGACCCGTGAGCACAGTTCTATTGCTGTGACACTCTGTTACTTCCAAACAAAACACATTCTTCTCTTTTTTTTTTTCTCCTCTCTGTCTTTTCTGTTACTTCATTCCTTCCTCACAAGCTTTTTTTCTGGGGGAGTCCGGGGGCCTAACGCGTCTTCCCTGGAGGAATTCCAGTACCAGTAGTACCAGCATGCTGATCACCCGCAACGCTAGCAAGATGGCTAACCCTTGGCGTTGCCCAAATGCTGTTTCAGAAGGTCAGCCTTCATATGCTGGTGCGCTCAGCCTGCCTTGGAACCTTCTTTCCCACTTTAACACTCCTTGGTACTTAAATTCTCTGTGGAGCAATTCTTTCCACCTTGAGCAGTTCGTTTCTACTTGAATAGGCAGCTGGAGGTAGTCAAAGGAGAGGTGAAATGATCATTTACTATTGTAAAGCTCCCTTCATCCATACACTTACCATTCATCACACTGGAAAATAACAGAATGGCAAAGAGTGATTGCTGGTATTAATAGAATCATGTCAGCCGAGGACAGACCCAACCAAACACAGCCATTGGGAACTATTGTATCGCCTTATTATCTTTGAAGGATTGTCCAGCTGGTAGATTGGAGCAATGTGCTCATAAACAAAAGCCTGTACTCAGAGAGGCACTGCAGACACCAAGAAGCCTGAGCATTGACCGCAGGGCTTTGCCTTCTGACATGCTGACATCTCCAATTTTTTTTTTTTTTTTTTTTTTT
>NW_012109030.1:3296786-3312318 GCF_000951045.1 Mandrillus leucophaeus | reverse complement strand
AGTTATTTATTTTTTTTCCTCCAAGGCAGTGTCTTGCTCTGTCACCCAGGCTAGAGTACAGTGGCACGATCTCAGCTCACCGTCATCTCTGCCTCCTGGGTTCAAGCAATTCTCCTGCCTCAGCCTCCTGAGTAGCTGGGATTACAGACATGCACTACACCATACCCAGCTGATTTTTGTATTTTTAGTAGAGACAGCGTTTCACCATCTTAGCCAGGCTGGTCTCTGAACTCCTGACCTCAGGTGATCCGCCCACCTTGGCCTCCCAAAGTGTTGGGATTACAGGCGTGAGCCACCATGCCAAGCCTATTTTTAGTAGAGACGGAGTTTCACTATGTTGGCCAGGCTGGTCTCTAACTCCTGACCTCAAGTGATCTGCCTGCCTCAGCCTCCCAAAGTGCTGGGAATACAGGTGTGAGCCACCATGCTCGACCCATCTCTAGGTTTTTTAGAGGGCTGATTTGTTAACTAGAAGGTTGATTGAGTGCCATGCGATAAAATGCAAGGTAATTTTAATTCAGTGATGAACATCTATTAAAATTACAAGAAAGTTGTTTTGTGAATGCAGCACTAAAGAAGGGGAAGGGAAGAATGTGGTTAACTCAGCTTAACTAGTTACCCGTCTCAGCGATCACAGATGATAAATGAAAAGGGAATCAAGTTCATACATTCAGCAAATTTTTTAAAGAGACAGCGTCTTCCTCTGTTGCCCAGGCTGGAGTGCAGTGGTGTGATCACAGCTCACAGCAGCCTCAACTTCTAGCCTCAAGCGATCCTCCCACCTCAGCCTCCAAGTAGCTACGACTACAGGTGCATGCCACCACACCCAGACAACTTTTATTTTTTTACTTTTTGTAGAGACAGAGCCTCACTATGTTGCTCAGGCTGGTCTCAAACTGCTGGGCTCAAGCATTGGCCTCCCAAAGCCCTGGGGTTACAGGCATTAGCCGCCATGCCCAGCCACATTCAGCAAATATTGATCGAGGGCTTCTGCATGCCAAATGTTGTTCTAGGTGCTGAGGAGAAAGAAGTTACCAAACAAAGCCCCTGCCTGCCCTCTTGGAGTTTATTGACATTGAGGGGAAAGACAAAAAGAAAATATATAAATATGTAATACAATGTCAAGGAGTGACAAGTGCCAAGAAAAATAAAATAAAATAAAGCAAGGAAAGTAAGCGTGGGTAATGGTGGGACGATGAGACATGGGAATGGGCCCTCTCAGGAGGGGACATGTGAGCAGAGACCTGAGTGAAGCAAGGAGATGAGCTGTGTGAGTACCTGGGGGAGGAGACAGCCCTGCGGTGGGAAGGGCCGTGCAAAGGCCCCGGGGCAGCACGCTTGGCATGCTCAAAGGAATGGGCTTGGTTTCTTAACAAACATATGGTAGCAGACTTGGTGCAGCCAGACGAGTGCTTTACCCTCCAAGTAATGAGAGTGCACATATTATAATGAGGCTGCCGCTTTTGGAATCCCCTTTTTAGAATCAACCTTAAATTACTATTCACATCTCCCTCTTCCCCAACGCCACTCAAATAACCAAAGATCATAAAAAGAAACAAAAATAAATAGTCCCAGGAAATAGCAGAGAAGGCCATCAGCAGGCCAGAAACTTTGAGAAAATGTTGGATAGTGTGAGGTAGATGGGATCAAGTTGACAGAAAAATTGATCAGGGCTGACTGACTGGAAATTCAGAGTCGGCCAGGGAGGCTCGCTGAGAAACGAAAGAACATCCCCGACAGAGCCCTGAGGAACCCCCAAATCAGCCCTGACTGGAGGTCAGAGTGAGCCGAAGACACATTTAGAAAGGCATCAACAGGAAAAACATCTCTAATTGCACAGGTGGCCAGTCCACGTCCTCGGCTGCAGGTGGGGTGGAGGTAAAAGGTCATGTCCTAATGTCAGTGGTGGGTGGGGAAGTGAGAGAAGGTGGAACCCTGGCTAGCCTGTGTGTGCCACTGCAAATGGAAAAGAGAACATGATTTGTAACAGCTTAGTATCTGTGTTCACTTGGTGAACGTTGATTACATGAATTGGGTCACTCTTGTCATGCCCAACTCAAACAGAGTTGAGAAGCCAGGGCGTATATATCTCAACTCTATAAACAGAGTTGAGAACCAATTAATTGGTTAAGCCAATAACATAAAGGGTTGCTCCAAGAATGTCATTCTCTGCAGGCTCAGCTGCTGAAACTGCCTGCTGGGTCCTATTAAAACCAATTGTTTCTAATGGCTACGAAACAACCTGCTGGGACTCTGAAACTAGTTGTACCTGCTGCCACCACTTGCCAATCAGAAAGTTCCAGCTACCCAAAACTTTACTAGAGCCAGTGAACGTCCTCGAAGGACAATACATGACATCTCTCTCTTTTTTTAAAAAAAAAGATAAAACCTCTAACCTTCTCTTAGTTCTTTGGATATACCAAAGACCACCTGGTCTATATGTATGCCCCAAATTTCAGTCTTTGCTTCCCCAATAAAATGTCTTAAATGTGGAGATTCATCTCTATATTTTATTTGACTTTGACCATTTCTTCCCTATTTCCTACCCCTAACCACATCCAGAAGATCTCAAGTAGGTAGATGGGATGGGGATGAAACAGGTTTTGTCATCTTCCTGAGTCCACCATCCAGGCAGCAGCCAACTGCCCTCCAAACTGCAAAAGGGAGCTTGTCCCCAAAGGAATCCCTGCCTGCACCCTAGGCACACAAACACCAGCCGCCAGTCTGTCCCCAAGCCACATGCTCCTACAGGAAGCCCCATGCAGCCTTCTCCTGCTCCCTCAGCAGACCCAGAACCACCCTGTCATTCAGTAGGAGAATCTGTCTTTGTCCTGGTAGCTTTAATGGTGCCAACTCCTTTTATGTTTTCTATTTGTATTTTCTTCGTGTTTTTCTTTTCCTTTCCTAACATATATGGGGTTCATTACATTTTTCATTGTTCTTTTCCATATTCATTGTGAAGTTCTACATCCTATTTCTATTCTACTAGAATTTTACTAAATTTTTAGATAACTTAATTCAACAATATATTTTTGCATCATTAATAATTAAATAATATGTATAACCCCCCTTTCAACAAGTCTAACAAGATGAAGTGTTAGCAACCTTTGGTATCCCCTCCTCTTAATGGCTCCTTGAATTTAATTCCAAGATTATAATTATTATTATGGGGCTTATTTTATTTTGCATTGTATACCTTTTTTAGGTTCTAGTAGAATTTATGCTTTTTAGCAGTTTTAGGAACACAGTAAAATTGAGCAGAAAGTACAGAAAATTCCCATATACCCCCATCCCCACATATACACAGCTTTCTTCATCATCAACATCCTGCACCAAAATGGTACGTTTGTTATCATCGATGAACTTACGTTAACACATCATTATCATCCAAAGTCCATAGATTACATCGGGGATCACTTTTGTCGTTGTACATTCTATGACTTTTGATAAATGTATAATGACATATATCTACCCTTATAGCATCATACAAAATAGTTTCACTGCCCCCAAATCTTCTGTGTTCCACCTGTTTATCCTTCCTTTTCCCCAACCCCTGGCAACCACTGATCTATTTACTATCTTCTATAGTTTTGCCTTTTCCTGAATGTAGTATAGTTAGAATCACACACCTTTCCAGATAGGCTTTTTCACTTAGTAATATATATTTGAGGTTCCACCATGCCTTTGTTGGCTTGATAGCACCTTTGTTTTTCATCACTGAATAATATCCCATTGTCTGGACATACCACAGGTTATCCATTCATCTATGGAAGAACATCTTGGTTGCTTGCAAACTTTGTCAATGATGAAGACAGCTGCCAGAAACATCTGTGCATTGGTTTATGCGTGGACATATGCTTTCAATTCCTTTGGGTAAATACCAAGGAGCATGAATGCTGGATCATACAGTAAGAGTATGTTTCATTTTGTAAGAAACTGCCAAACTGTCTTCCTAAGTGGTTGTGCCATTTTTGCATTCCTCCAGCATGAGTGAGAATTGCCGTTGTTCCACATCTTCACCAGCATTTGGTGTTAGTGTTTTGGATTCTGGCCATTTTAATAGGTATGCAATAGTATTTCATTTTTTGAATTTACAATTCCCTAATGACATATACCGCTTACTCTTTCAAATATTTTTAAAATGTGTTAAACCTCGCAAACAATATTATCAACAGCATTTAAATGCGTTAATGGTTTTATTGCTTACCGTATAATATAGCATTTATTTCCCTTTTAAAAGTTTATTCCTTTGTTCCACAAACATCGACTGAGTGTCTGGTGTGTGCCCTGCATGAAAATCTACAGTTACAAACTGAAAAAACCTCTGTCCTCATGGAGCTTTCCTCCCCATAAAAGCTTTAAATTATTTTGTGTTTGGCTAAAGTATACCCTTATGTACTTTGTTTGTGGAATGTTTTTGTTTGGTTGTTGCTGCTGTTCTTCCTGAAACACTCTATTTTAGAAGGAAGCATAGCTCATCCCCTGGACGCCTCTAGGTCTTCGCTCAAATGTCACCTTCTCAGTGAGCACTTCCACGGTCACACCATTTAAAACTGCATCCTCCTCCCCACAGTGCTCCCCGTTTCATCTCCTCCATAATATTTCTAACACACATCATATTTCATGTAAGACATCAATTTCGACGCACAGTATTATGTTTCATGTCAACAAAAGAGAAGGCCTGCCAACTGAATCACGGCCTTGACATTAGGTCACACTGATGCAGGGCAGCTGAGCCCCACCATGGAGCTTAGCGCACAAGGCTTCTTGGCTTTGCCCAGGAAAGAATTCAAGGGCAAGCCAAAAGTAAAAGAAAACAGTGTTAGTGTTACAGCTCTATGACTGCCCCTGAAGAGCAGGGCTACCCAGCAGGCAGAGAGTAGCAGCTAAGGGCAGGGCAATTTTGCAGTCATATTTATACCCACGTTTAGCTGCATGCAGATTAAGGAGTGGTTTATGCGGGGGAGGGGTAATAGCTTTTGGATCATTGAGTGCCATGGAAAGGGGCAGTAACGCCTGAGTGTTGCCGTGGCAACAGTAAATTGACCTGGCACCCCGGTGGGTGGGTCTGATTGAAAGCTGCTTTCACCCTGGCCCTGTTTTAGCTAGTCCTCAATCTGATCCTAGTGTCCGAGCTCCACCTCTGGAGGTGAGTCCTGCCTCTTACCTCAACACCTCACCAATTTTTTTACTAATTTGGAGATTTTAAGAGACTTCTCCTGCCTTGAAAACCTTTGCTTGTGATAGGCAGTCCTTTTGCAAACATAGCTCAGTAATAAGACATGACACAGCTTCACCCTGTTGCGGGTATCTTGTTTTCTTACGGTGTCAAAACATGACTGGTTGTCTACAAGGAAACACGGAATTGTGGTCACTCTCCCAAAGATGTATATTTGCTTTTGGGTTTCCATGCCTCTCCACGTACATAACAACTTTTTGTCTCAATGCCAGATCATCACGGAATCTTTCTGAAGACATTTGAATGGCAAACTAAATCCTTTACGCATACTACCGACAAAGAGCCCAAATGACTTGAAGCAGGAATACTATGAGCAGCTTTTCTCAGGTTTGCACCTTCGGGACAAATGGCAACTCCTTAAAGGCAGCTGCCTGGCCAGCAGCAATGGCAAGATGCCAGCAATCATAGAACGCACCCCAGTTTCAGAGTTGCTCATGTGAAACATCTTGCTTCCAAGAATCAACAAAATATAGTAACGTACTCACTTGGTCTATTATCTAGCTGCCCTCTGTGATGACGACAGTGAACTTGGTATATCTGCTGATACCTCACCAATGCCTATAACAGGACTTGGCCTACAGTACCGAGAACTGGAGAATGACCACAATTCCATGTTTTCTGATAAACAGCCAGTCATGTTTTAACACTGGAAGAAAAGAAGAGACCTCCAACCAAGTGAAAGGAGGAAGGAGGGAGGGAAGGAAGGAAGGAAGGGAGGGAGGGAGGGAAAGTTTTACTACCTATACACAGTAAGAAGTCCACTCGCTGATGCAGTTGGATCTTGGTGTCCATGCTTCACCTTTTGATGAATAGGGTCTAATTTGAATACACTTAAATGTTAAGTCTCCACCCCAAAGTGAACATGGAATACATGTAACATGCATGTTTGCTTATCATGCATGTGCCCTCGCTCTGTGATAATGCTTAGCTTTTCCTGTAATCTGTTAAATATATATACTTGACCAACCCATTCAACATAAATTCCTGTTTCACTTTTTCCAAGTACTTGTCTTTGGGTTGATACTGTTATTTTTCAGTCTAATATGCTATTTCCACTGAATAGCATATTAGGCTGTGCCTTCCAGCCAGTCAGGATGGCCACCTTGCAGGCTATAACCCTTTATAATAAATAAGGTCTCCTTTCCAAATGTATAGATTTTTAAGTTGACAGTATGCATTTGAGTGTTTATTAAGTGAATGCACAGATGAGACAGGATCTTACACCTGCTCTGTTTAGCTGGAAAGCCGCGATCTCCTACTGCCTCCGTGGCACATGGCGTTTCTCTTAAGATTGGAAGGCAATTGCATGTTATAGTCACTCTGCTTTGCTCCCTGACCCTTTGGCTGGCTGGAAGCCTCTTTTCCAGTAAAAGAGGGAACAGTGGCCTGACATATGTCATCCAAAAGATGATTGATGATTTTCTAGGCTACTATGGGGTTTTTAGCAAATTCTTGGACAATCAAGTGTGAGGGCCACAGCAGCTTCAACCACAACACTCATGTCTTTATAAATCAAGACAAGAGCAGAAGAAGGAATTAAAAGACAAAGGAAAAGGAAATAGAGAATGAAGGAAGAAAGGAAGGGAAGGGAAGGGAAGGGAAGGGAAGGGAAGGGAAGGGAAGGGAAGGGAAGGGAAGGAATAGTTGCTACCTACACACAGTAAGAAGTCCACTTGCTGATGCAATTGGATATTGGTCTGATGAGTTCGTGAGGTAGCAAAGATGTTGATTCTCGGGCCTTTCGGTGTTTCAGAAGCCAAGGAAGTTCTTGCAACCCAGGAAGAGCTGCAACCCTCATCAGGAAAAATGATCCAGGCTCTTAACCTCCTGTGCTTCCGAGGCATAGATCTATGCCTGCCTGCCCCCAAATGGTATGCCTGGAGTGTGGGAAGACAGGCTTCAGAATTATTCACTTTAATAAACAGCTAAACAAAAAGGAAAAAGGAAAAAATATATTCCTCACTGGCTGCACATTGCTTTAAATCCTTGTTCTTGTGGTTTTTATTTTAAGGCAACCTGTGGTTGGGAAACACAAGGAGTGTCTTCCATGAACAGATACTGTTTTTCTTCTATACCTGTGACACAAAAATTTGTTTCTACAGCCATCATGGGAGGTGCTCCTAGTACCTCCTTCAGATCTAATGCAGGTGTTTGAAGCCTAATGATGCAAGACATCTGTTTTAATTACCTTTACAGCCGTCCAAACTCACCTGTTATATAGTATGTACATTTCACTTTAATAATGATATGTTTGATGTGCTATTTCATGTTAATTAGCACAACTCAGCTTTTCATTTCAGATGCCAACAGAATCTTGAGTCTTTAAGGTCTTAATCTCAACCAACTCAAGCCTAAGGTTATTTATAACTTTATCGCTTTGTGCCTTCATTACTTTTTCCCACTCAAAATTCACAAATTAGCAAGCTAAATAAAAAGTCTCTTCATTCAGGAATTCTGAAAGTGTGGTTGGGCCAAACCGATAATCAAAGCCTGGACACTTGCCCTTACATTTGTCTCATTCAACAAGATTCAGTGAGCCTCTGCTAGAGGCTATGACTGAGTACCATGCCAGGCACTGGGGCTGTAAAATGCATGAGGCATGACCCGTGTCTTGGGAGGGAGGAGGGACTTAAATGATAAAGTCTTTGATTTGAATGAATTTAAATTTTTCTTACTCAATGTTTATCATTTTCCTCACATGATGCTCTTTTCAAAGAACACATTCTTTCCATTAAAACAATAATAAAATCCTTTACAGGGAAAGCTGATTGGACTAGGACATGGCTGCATGGATTCTACCTCACCAAATGGTCCAAAGGCCTTTCTTCCAAATTTCTGGCAGGAGCATCCTAAAGTACCATCTCCAAGAACAAAGGACATTCCAACTTTCAATGGGTACACTCCAACATCTCCTAGCTCTCCAAAGCAGAAACATAGTTTAAACATTTAAATCAGATGTGAGAAGAGAGCTTAGGGCCAAAAGAAATTAGCACTGATCAAGTGAAAGTGGAAAGTAATTTGGTATGCATGGGTTCTCCTCCGCTTCAACCCCATTTGTTTAGCTTTTATGGGAATGCGGTTTTTCAAGGGAATTCCAAATGGGAATTTCCTATAAGGAGATATTTGTGGTCTCTTAACCTCACGCTAGGGGACCAGTACAAGAAGATGAAGACGAGGGTGTCTTGGGTTTGCATTGACAAACATGGTAATGCCAATAAACCTTCTACAGATTTATTACAACTATTGCCAGTGATACCAATCTTTAAAACTCATAGGTAAAGCAAATCTCATCTAAATCCTTTTGCTGCAATATTCTTGCACCTAATTGTCTTACCCTTGTCCCTTGGAACTATAAAATTGTATTTACTTCACTGTGTATTGGCATTCGTTAGACCCCATGGGGAACACTGGCTGACCACCAGGATGCCATTGTAGAGTAGAGGGAAAGGCATCACTCTGCGATGAAAGTAGAGATCCTTTCTTCAAGACCATCCTCTTGTGAAAACCCCCTGGTTGGCTTCTTTGAACTAGCCCCTGGCTTCCTTCTCTTTTCCAGATGTTTCAGTCTCCACTTCCTTGATGACCAACGTTTTACTTCCTACTTATAACATGAATCATAGGGTTTGCTAGTCACTGAACGAGAAGTCAGAGAGATCCAAAGCATGAGAAGGATTAATGTACTGTTGCTGACCAAAGAGAGGCCGCTAGGATCAGGTAATGACCACACACACACGCATGCACACAAGCACACACACACCACACATGCACACATACATAGAAACTGAAGGCAAATCAATGAAATAGAGACCTCAGTCCTACACCCACAAGGAACTAAATCCTGCCAATGAGCTAAATGAGCTTGGAATGAATTTGTCCACAAAGCTTCAGATAAAAGCCCATCTAGACTTCTGACCTATAGGATTGTAAGATAGAAACTGAGTGATATTTTAAGTTGCTGAGTTTGTGGTGATTTGTTACAGGGCAACAGAGATTAACACAATATTGGCCAGGTGCAGTGGCTCAGACCTGTAATCCCAGCACTTTGGGAGGCCAAGGCAGGTGGATCACTTGAGATCAGGAGTTCAAGACCAGTCTGGCCAACATGGAGAAATGTCATCTCTACTAAAAATAAAAAATTAGCCAGACATGGTAGTGGGCTCCTGTAATCCCACCTACTAGGGAGGCTGAGGCATGAGAATTGCTTAACCCAGGAGGCGGAGGTTGCAGTGAGCCAAGGTCACGCCACTGCACTCCAGCTTGGGCAACAGAGCAAGACTCCATCTCAAAAAAAATAGAAAAAGAAAAAGAAAAGAAAAGAAAAAAGAAATTGACACAGCATCCATACAAGTGAAATTCTTACGTCATAGCATGTGTACATGCTCAACATTGTAAAGTAGTACCAATTGTCTTTGAAAGTATTATAGCAATATTTACTGCCACCCCCAGTTTACAATAGTTCTAGTTGTTCATATTCTTGTCAACACATAATATTGTCAGTTGTTTAAAATTTTCAAATCTGGTGTATGTGTAATGGTATTGACTATAGCTTTAATATGCATTTTTATGATTACTAATGAGACCGACCATTTATTTCTTAATATATTTTGTAGCCATTGAGTTTTCCTTCTTCTGTGCAATATTTGTTCACATCTTTTAACCCAATTTTTATTGGGTTCTTTTCTCTTATGCATTGATAAGATTTCTTTAAATATTCTACGTGTCAATTATTACTTCACAAATATCATCTTACAATTTTTATCTAGAGAAATATTTTGCTATTTCAAAGTCATGAAAATATTTTTTTATAAATGTGTTATACTTTTGCTTTCATATTTAGGTCTTTTAATCCATCTGGAATTGAATTTTGAAGATGGGTTGTGGTAGGATCCAATTCTATTTGTTTCCAGCTGGCTAACTGATTGTTTTTGCAGCATTTATTCAAATATCAGTTCTTTTCCCTCTCAATTGCAATCTCAACTGTGTTTATGGCCAGTGACAATATCTGTGTAGATCTGGTTTTTGAACCCCATTCTGTTCTGTTGTTCTATGTTTTTAAATTTCTGCATCCATACTACACAATCTTAATTATTATATTTTTATACCATATCTTGATAGCTCATAGGCCTAGCCTTCCTAGGCTGGTTTCTTTTCTTTGGCTGTACTTGGTCCTTTATGTTTCCACATAAGTTTAAAATCTGCTTATAAAGTTACACACACACACACACACACACAAACACTTTTGGGATTGCTTTGAGTATATGTCAATTTGGAGATAATATGTTCTAATCCATGAACATATTATGTTTCTCCTCTTATTTAGGACTTATTTCATATCAGTTAATAAGGAATTTTAAAAGGCTTATAATTTGTAGAACCTTTGTGCTATTATTTTACATATAAAGTAAATTAAAACATTTTATAATGCACAGAAAAGCAACAACAGAATGGAGAAACCTTCTAGGACTTATGAAACCTTTTCCTTATCTTTTTATAAGGAAACTTTATATATCTACTTCTGTTAACTCATTTATTAATATTTTAAAAATTATTTTTATTTTATATATTTAAGGTGTACAACATGATATTTCGATATACATATTCATAGTGAAAGGACTATTTACAGGCAAGAAAATTATCTTATTCATCACCTTCCATTGTTACTCTGTGTGTGAGAGAGAAAGAAAGAGTACCTAAAGTCTACTCTCTTGGCAAATGTTCAGTATACAACACAGTATTATTAACTACATCCTCATTCTTCACGTTAGTTCTCTAGACATATTCATTCCACCAAACTGCAAATTTGTAGCCTCGGACCTACTTCTCCCCAATTTCTTTTCCTCAGTACCCCTAATAACCACTATTAGACTCTTAGACTCTCTGTTTCCATTTATTTGACTTTTTAAATGCTTTTTAGTGCTATTCTGGTATCTTTTTTAAATTCATAAACTTTATTTTTTAGAGTGGTTTTAGATTCACAGCAAAAAACAAAAAGGCATCTCTTTCATTTCATTTTACAAACATTTGTTGCCAGTAAATAAAAAGACAATAGATTTTCTTATATTGGTATTATATCCATAATCCTGATAAACTTTTTATTTAATCTAATAAGTTTTATATAAACCTGTTTCCATTTCCCATATATACATCATGACATCTACAAATAATAACAATTTTGTTTCTTTACAATCCTTATACTTTTATTTTTCTTGCCGTAGTGTACTTTCCAAGACCTCCATTATGATGATTATTAGAGATCTTGGCCAGGCACGGTGGCTCAAGCCTGTAATCTCAGCACTTTGGGAGGCCAAGGTGGGAGGACTGCTTGATCTCAGGAGTTCAAGACTAGTCTAGGCAACAAGGGGAAACCCCATCTCTACAAAAAAGACAAAATTAGCCAGGTGTGGTGGTGCACGCCTGGTTGTCCCTGCTACTCTGGAGACTGAGGTGGGAGGATTGCTTGAGCTCAGTGGTTGCAATGAGCCAAGATCACATCGCCACACTCCAGCCTGGGCAACAGAGTGAGACCCATTCTCAAAAAAAAAAAAAAAAAGAAAGAAAGAGAAAGAAAAAAAGAAAGATTGTTAGGACCCTTCCATCATTATTCATCTAAAAAGAAATGTTTTCACCCTTTCACCGTTAAGAATGACATCTATGGCAGAATTTATGTTTTGTTTTGTTTATGTTTAGGTATAGTTATGTTAAGGGAATTATCTTAGTTTGAGAAGGATTTTATTAAAAATCACTTGTGATATTGAATTTTATTAAATATTTGCCTATATCTATTGAAATAATCACATAATTTTTCTCCCTTAATCAAATACTTTAGAAAATTACATTAACTGATGCTCAAAGTTACGCTAGCCTTGCATTCCTGGAATACACAAACTTGGTTATGATCATCCCTTTGAGATGTTGCTGGATTTGGTTTGCCAATATATTGCCTAGAATTTTTGCATCTGTGATCCTAAGTGTTGTCGGCCAGTAATTTTCCTGTCTCCTACTATCCTTGGTAGGTTTTGGTATCAAGATTTTGGAAGCCTCAAATTGAGGTGAGGAGTGTTTTCTCTCTTGCTGTACTCAAAAATAGTTTGTGTAAAATTGGAATTATTTTTTCTGGACTATCTGGTAGAACCTGCCATTGAAACTATCTTTGCCTAGAATTTTAAGATTGTTTTTGACTACTGTTCAATCTCTTTGAAGCATATATTATGTTTTTAAATTTTGGATTTGTAATGTTATATTTACTCCCTGACTACAAATTATCTCATATAAAAAAAATTTCACTAGCAACTAAAAGAATGCCACAGGAGGGCCTTAAGCTTGAAGCTTTTGTGTGTAGAATTTTTGTTCAGGAGAATCAGAGGAGCAATGAACTAGCTCTGTCCAGAAATGAAAGCAGGGTGACCAAAAAAAGGAAGAAGGCAGAGAACAAGGAAGATAGTCTCCAATGTTATTGATTGTATAAATCTCAATTCATCACCCCAAAGAAAAAAGATTTCATGCTCCAACTACCTAACTCATCCACCAAAAAGAGAGAATCGGCCATCACTAGGCTCTTCTTTTTAACTTACCTCTGGGCAACACAATACCTCTTTGTTCTTCTCTGCATTTATTTGATTTTAAATTGCATGAGCAATTTACATTAATATTTCCCTATAGCACTCACAGATTTCTGCTGGGTCAGTCCAGGTCCAATTTATAGGCATGGAAACTGATTTCCAAAATCAATTAAGTGGCTCCAAGGAATGAGGCTGCAGAGCCAAGATGGGAATCTGAGAATCCTAGGATTGGGAGAGACCTCAGAAATCATTTGGTGGCTGTTTTGTACCGTTGAGAAGGCCAATAGGGAACAGCCAGTGAGGGACAGAGCCCCAGCCAGAATCAAGGGTTTGACTGCTAGGCCAGGTTCCGTTACCCAGAGAGATTTGCCCCCAGTAGGAGTCACTTCACTGATGCGTTTTAAAGGTCTTTAAGGAGGGAAATGCTTGCTTTTGGGCGAAGTGTGTGTAGTGATGGTTTCAAATCTCTCAGTCAATAACAGGAACATTCTCCCATATAGTGACCCTTGGTTGAAAAGGCAAGTTCAACCATTGTGGAAGACAGTGTGATGAGTCCTCAAAGATTTAGAACCAGAAATACCATTTGACCCAGCAGTCCCATTACTGGGCATATACCCAGTGGAATATAAATCATTCTATTATAAAGACACATGCACACGTATGTTCCTTGCAGCACTATTCACAGTAGCAAAGACATGGAATCAACCCAAATGCCCATCCATGATAGACTAGATAAAGAAAACGTGGTACATATACACCATGGAATACTATGCAGCCATAAAAAGGAATGAGATCACATCCTTGGCAGGGACACAGATGAAGCTGGAAGCCATTATCCTCAGCAAACTAATGCAGGAACAGAAAACCAAACACCACTTGTTTTCACTTATAAGTGGGAACTGAACAATGAAAACACATGGACACTGAGGGGAACAACACACACTGGGGCCTGTCAGGGGAGGCTGGGGAGGGGAGAGCATTCGGAAAAATAGCTAACGCATGCTGGGCTTAATACCTACATGATGGGTTGATAGGTGCAGCAAACCATTGTGGCATGTGTTTACCTATGTAACTACACATCCTGCACATGTATCCCAGAACTTAAAATTAAATTAAATTAAAAAGAAAAGGTAGAAGCATTATTATCAGAGAAAGTGGCCTAAAATCACAAAGAAGAAAACGCTTGTGCATAAATGAATACTTCATACTCACAATCTGTTTACATTTTATGAAGAACTTTTCAAAGGATCTGCTGGCTCGTGTTTCTCTGATGTTTTATAGTTTACAGAGCACTTTCTCCTGTGCTATTTCATTTACTACGATTCAACAAACCTTTATTTAGTTCAGACGGCTGCAGATGTTTACCAAGGCCCTTGCCATGTGCGCAGGGAGACAAACATGTATACAACCTCTATCATGCATAACAGGCATGACACCTTTGAATGAGGCTTCTGGCATTGGCAGTGGGAAAGCAGTTGTATCACGTGGGTGTCAAGAGCAGTCTTGTGGGCAGCATGCTTGAGTCAGCTCATCTGCAATTGGCGAGATTTCACCAGGAGGCCATGAAAAGGCTGACCCACCAGATGTGAAGGGAGGGAAGGCGCAGCATTGCCGGGGAGGAAGCAGCATATGGCAGTGTGGCCAAGGGGGCAAGGGCACGGGCTCCGTAGTCAGAAACCTGGGTTTCAGTTCCAGGCTGCTATGTACTAGCTGTGTGACCTTAGACATATTCCTTTACTTCTCTCTGCCTCAGTTTCCCTGTAGATAAATGGTGGAGGGTAATAACACAATATCACTCTTAAGATGAATGTGCAAATTGATATATAAAGCACTGAGCAAAACACCTGGCACGTGGTAAAAGTTACCTGTTGTTGTATCAGAAAACCATAAGTAGCTTGAGGAAGCTGGCTGGTATGATTGGTACTGTAACTTCCATGATAGAGCAAATTGAACCTTATGATATTGACAAGGAGGAAGGTCTCTCTGCAAGTGGTAAGAGGCTCAGGTTTGTGTTTTAGGAAAGAACTGGCCTATTATGAAAGGAGAGCGATTGGAAGCAAGGAATAGAGGAGGTAGGACTTCTACCAGTCACTGTGAGAAATGGCTCCGTGCTTTGTCCATTGTGTGTGTGTGTTCATGCATGTGCACGTGTGTGTGTGAGTGTGTGATCTCTATTTTCCTCCATACAGTGCCATCTCCCCCATGGCAGGAGCCCTGGCTTCCTTACTCACCCAGGGCTCCTGTGCCTGGTACCCTTGTGCTGGATGAATGAATGTGTGAAACTGCAATTCTCGCAATACTTGACCATGGGCAGGAACGGGATGGCGAGTCCGTTTTACACATCAGGAAAACCACATCAGGAGGCTCCGTGACTGCCCCACTGCCCTCACAGTAAGAGGCAGCAGTGGGCCTAGAAAAGGGGACTTTTTACTCTTGGTGCCTGAACCTATCATATCAAACTGAGAGGTGTAATAATAACGCTTACTGCTCATGATTTGAACTAGGTCACTTCAGACCAAGAACAGAAGATTAGAACTCAATAAATCAACAAACGAATTATAATTATTGTTTTTATAGAGATGGAATGGAGTCTCACTATGTTGCCCAGGCTAGTCTCAAACTCCTGGGCTCAAGCCATCCTCCCACCTCAGCCTCCCAAAGTGCTGGAATTACAGGTGTGAGCCACCACGCTTAGCTAACTTTTTAAATTTTTTGTAGAGATGGGAAGGGAGTG
>NW_012109030.1:3266422-3296696 GCF_000951045.1 Mandrillus leucophaeus | reverse complement strand
TCCAGGCTGATCTCGAACTTCTGGCCTCAAGTAACCCTCCCGTCTTAGCCTCCCAAAGTGCTGGGATTACAGGCATGAGCCACTGTGCCCAACCTACGAATTGCGATTCCATTTTTAAAAACTAAAAAGTTCTGCTGGTGCGCACTAGATGGCAGCAACGTGCATCATTTTAAGGACGGTGAAAGTAGCCGCCGCACCCCTTGGTAGGGTCTGCATAGCCCTGGCCCTCGGCTAGGGCTGGGTTTTATTATTTCATGTACGCTTCCCAGCCTCTCAGTATTGCAGGTACTTAGCAGAAAGGATTTAAGTCCCAAGTTCCTGAAGCCTAACGTCACCAACCTTGCTATTGCCAAGAGCAGGCATGGAAAGCTTTCCCCTCCTCCCTGTAAGCCAGCAATTGACTGTCTTGCCCAGTCATAGAAGAAGCCACTTAGGGGAAGCCTTGATTCCCAGAAACGGCTGAATTAGGGGTTCTTGCTGCAGGGACAAAGGCTTCCTCCGGGCCTTAGAATGGGCTGAGAAAGCCTACCATCTGCCTTCCCGGCCGGCAAGGCACCTTGACTTTGGCCGGGCTGGGCCAGCCCTGGACACACTGGTGACAAGCCACGCCTGCCAGTGCCCAGCTCCCTCTTTCCAGGCCCTGTCATTTAATGGCAAATATTTACTGAGGACCAACTATGCACCAGGCCTTATGTCCCAGCCTCCAACTCCACATGCTTCACCCCCACACTGTCTCCTATACAGGAGATATCCTATACATCCTATACAGGAGACCATCCTCCTGTCCTAGGCTCCTCAGGGCTCCTGACTGGTTTCCCCATGCCTGACTGCTCATGCCTGGTCCCCCCTCTCCCTTACCAAGCCAGAAGGGGTTGTCCCAGCTGTACCCAGTGCTTGAGGATGCATTAAGGTATCTCTGTCAGGTAGAAAAGGGTAAATGCGTTGTCTTTCCCCAGACAACGGCATGTTGACATTTTACCACTACACAGTGGTTGGGACTTAAAAGGTGAATGAAGGGCTGGGCACAGTGGCTTATGCCTGTAATCCCAGCACTTTGGGAGGCCAAGGCAGGTGGATCACCTGAGGTCAGGAGTTTGAGACCAGCCTGGCCAACATGGTGAAACCCTGTCTCTACTAGAAACACAAAAATTAGCCAGGCGTGGTGGTGCATGCCTGTAATCCCAGCTACTTGGGAGGCTGAGGCAGGAGAATCGCTTAAACCTGGGAGGCAGAGGTTGCAGTGAGCTAAGATCGCACCATTGCATTCCAGCCTGGGCAACAAGAGTGAAATTCCATCTCAAAAAAAAAAAAAAAAGGTTAACACAGTAGGATTTTAGAAGAGGCATTTGAGGGCAGCTGGACATTATGGCTTCAAATCATACCATGTGGTGAGGGGCTGTACCTAGGATGGCCCTGGTCCTGCACGTTCGGTGTGTGAGCAACACTGAAGCCGCTCTGCCCCACACCAGCCTGTGACTGAGCCTGGACTTCCTGAACCTCATAAATACAATATGTAGATAACAAATATAAACAAAAGAACAGCAATGATCATAATCACTAATGTTTACTAAGTACATGAATCTCCTCTAGCACTTTTTTTTTTTCCAACAGAAGTCTCCTTCTAACACCCAGGCTGGAGTGCAGTGGTGCGATCGTGGCTCACTGCAGCCTCAACTTCCTGGGCTCAAGCAATCCTCCCACCTCAACCTCTCAAGTGGCTGGAACTACAGGCTGGTGCCACCATATCTGGCTAAATTTTTTAAATTTTTATAGAGACAAGGTCTCACTATGTTGCCCAGGCTGGTCTGGAACTCCTGGCCTCAAGTGAGCCTCTCATCTCAGCCTCCCAAAGTGCTGAGATTATAGGCATAAGTCACTATACCTACCCTACTCCTTTAACTCTTACAGCAACTCAATGAGGCAAACAAAATCATTATGCCCATTTTATTTTATTTTTTATTTTTTGAGACGGAGTCTTGCCCTGTTGTCCAGGCAGGAGTACAATGGTGCAATATTGGCTCACTGCAACCTCTGCCCCCTGGGTTCAAGTGATTCCTCTCAGCCTCCTGAGTAGCTGGGATTACAGGCTCACAACATTATGCCTGGCTACTTGTTGTATTTTTAGTAGAGACGGGGTTTCACCATGTTGGCCAGGCTGGCTTTGAACTCCCGACCTCAAGTGATCCACCCGCCTCGGCCTCCCAAAGTACTGGGATTACAGGTGTGAGCCACCATGCCTGGCCAGTTATGCCCATTTTACAGATGGGAAAACTGGGGCCAAAGAATTTACTTTCCCAGAATCACAAAGTTAGAAAGTGGTGGGACTATGATTCAAATCCAAGTCCTGATTCCCGAGCCTGTGCTCCTTATTCTATTGCCCACTCAATTTTTCCCCCAAATCCAAGCCAACATCCAATGTGAATTCCATCTGACCTTGTTTATGGAAAGCAGCCCCCTCCCCTACCCTCCCCAGCCCCCCCCACAACACACACACACACAGCCATTCTGTTGAAGGAGACCAGCCGCAGATGCTTCCTGGCTTCCTGCTGTCAGTAGTAAGAATTAGTCCAACAGCTGGAGAAAGGAAGCCACCAATAACTGAGAGTTGGCTATTGCCTTCGTTCTCTGCATTTTGCTCTTGTACAAAGCAACGTGTGTGTGTGGAGCCTCTAAGTATGTCCACATGGTGACATAGACAAGACCATGGTACTTGCTTGTGACAACTGGATCTGACCTTCCCTGGAACTCAGGAAAATGTAAATTGATCGTCCGTGGCTCCAACAGCATTTTTTTGTACCTACTTTGGTCCAGGTCACCATACAAGGAGGATCCTTGCATGCTGGGAACACTTGCTTACCTGTGTGGCCTCCCAAGAATCAGCCCATGGGTGGAGACTCTGCCCTACTCACTTTTTATTCTCATGCTGACTAGCACAAGGCAGGTACTCAATGTGTGTCAGTGGACACAAAATAAAGTGAGCATGTCCTAGGGAGGTGAGACGATGGGAAAAGGTGGGTCTCCTCTTGACTCTCATCATCCTTGCTACCTGGGGTGCCTGTTCCTCCACCTCACTTCCCTGGGGTCTCCCAGTCTGTCTTGCCTTATTGCTCTGTCCCAGGGAGAGAGGGGTGACAATGTCGCAGAGCCAAAGCCATCCTGTGCAAAATCAGATAGGAGGAAAGTACATACAGTGCTACCCAAAGAGCCAGCACAGCCTGGAGGAATCTGATGCTTTGGGGAGGTACCTAAGGATCCTGTATAGGAAACATAAGCCATGATGGAAAATAAAGTAATACAAGCAGTAACCTCCAAGACAGAAAATTGATTCATTAGTGCCTCTAGGTTGCATGGCTGTGGAAAATAACTCTCCCGGCTGAATAACCAGTTATGATCAGCAGTTAAGATCTCGCTTTTGTTTTACTTTGTAAGAAGAAGAGAAGAAAGAGAGGAGGGAAGAGAGGGAGGGCAAGTCAATGAGTTGTGTTGAGGATGAGAAGAGAGATTTATCTTTAAGACTAATAGCTTGTCAATGAGAGTCTATAAATAGCCTGCCTTTGAGATCAGCCAAGTCCCTATTATATATTAAATTCCTTTGCCTGAAAAATAAATTGTGGAAGAGAAAGGGAAATTATTTACATTCCATTTTATGGGAATCAGACTTGTCCGTGATCTTCCTGTCTGTCTAGTGGTTTCCACTTGGCTGGATTTATTGGCATGACTTGCCTTGTGGGTTCACTCTCACTGGGCTCCTGCCTCTTTAGGGGGCTAAAAGTTTTTGTGGATCCTGCAACAGTATGAGAGAGGGCTCTTCCATGCACACCCACCACTGTGTCCACAGAGAGAACCCAGGGGCATCGTTCTGAGATTGCAGGGTGGCGTCTTCCAGCACATAGGTAAGTAACAAGCTTTGTGGTAAATTTGCAATGCAAAATAACCACTTACCAGCTGCCAGAGTAGATACATTTTACTTTTAAAGTGTTGTGTATACCCTTAAATATTTGTAGTGCCTAAGTGGAGTTGCTTTGAATTTGTTGAAAGGATTCAAGCCTTGATTTATTTATTTTTAATTTTTGGCTGTGGAAAGACAATGGTCTCCAAGTCCCCTTTAGCAGGAAGTCAATACCCCAGAGTTAATACTCCCTTTCTTTGAGGGAGTGATATTTCTCAAGAAGAGAAAAAATATATTTTTCAGCAAATCTTGACCATAAAATTCATCTGCTCAAGGCTTTACGTCAATTCAATGATCATAGGCAATTTATGAACCAGTGAAGTCAGCCAGCTGGGGGGCATATCAGGATGGAATAAACTTATGCATTATTTTTGTATTTGTTCAAAGTAAAAATAACTTTTGGAGTGCCTATGGTGTTAAAATATCAGGTTCAACATAGAACTTTCCTCTCTGCTCTTATTTTCCACCATTCAAGACTGCAAACAATATGCTTTGAAAGAAAGAATGATTTTTGGAAAAATTGACTTTTACAAGGCATACAATCTAAAGAAAAGCAGAGTGGAATATAGATAAGTTCAAGTTATCTCCTTGCATGTTTTATGGGAGGTAAATTATTGATTTTGTCTTATATTTTTGTTCAAGCCACTTGTCTATCAAGTGCCCTTATACATTATCCTTTGAGAGAATACAATAGATCCTCCTAGACCAAGCTTCAAACATTGGAATTTTGATAGAGATTGCATTAAATCTGTAGGTTGCTTTGGATAGTATGGACATTTTAACAATATTAATTCTTCTAATCCATGAACATAGGATATCTTTCCATTTATTTGTGCCTTTTTCAATTTCTTTCATCATTGCTTCATAAATTTCAGTGTACAAATCTTTCACCTCCTTGGTTAAATTCATTCCTAAGTATCTTCTCTTTTTTTGCAGCTATTGTAGATGGGATTATTACCTTGATTTCTTTTTCAGATAGTTCGCTGTTAGTGTATAGAAATGCTACTGATTGTTGTGTGTTGATTTTGTATCATGCAACTTTACCGAGTTTGTTTATTAGCTGTAACAGTTTTTTGGTAAAATCTGTAAGATTTTCTATATATAAGATCATTTTCTCACCAAATGATTATTTATCTTACTTTTTACTTCTTCCTTTTGTCTAGTAACTCTGGCAAAGACTTCCAATACTATGTTGCATATGGCAAGAAGTGGGCATCTTTGTCTTATTGCAGATCTTAGAGAAAAGGCTTTCAATTTTTTACTGTTGCACAAAATGTTAGGTGTGAGCTTCTCATATATGGCCTTTATAATATTGAGGTACGTTCCTTCTGTACCTAGTTTGGTAAGAGTTTTTCTTTCTTTCTTTTTCAAATTACTACTTCTTGCAAACAAGGCTACTCCATAGGCAACGTGCACAGAGTAGCTGGTATGCATTTTTTTTCATCATGAAAGAACGTTGAATTTTGTCAAACCCTTTTTTGTTATTCAGTGAAATGGTCATATAATTTTTGTCCTTCATTCTGTTAATTTGATATATCCCATTTATTGGTTTGTGTATGTTGAACCCCTTCTGCATGCCAATGATAAATCCTACTTGATTATAGTGGACGATCCTTTTAATGTGTTTAATTCCATTTGCTAACATTTTATTGAGTATTTTTGCATCTATGTTCATCAAGAATAGTGGCCTGTAATTTTCTTTTCTTGTAATGTCTTTTTTTGGCTTTGATATCAAGGTAATGCTGGCCTTGTAAAAAGATTTAAGAAGTGTTTCCTCCTCTTCAACTATCAGAAAGAGTTTGAGAAGAGTCAGCAATAGTTCTTTTTTAAATGTCTGATAAAATTCAGCAGTGAATCCATCAGGTCTTGAACTTTTTACTTTTTTTTTTAAGAGACAGGGTCTCACTCTGTCACCCTGGCTGGAGTACAGTGTCATGGTCATAGTTCACTGCAGCCTCAAACTCCTGAGCTCAAATATTTTTACTATCTCAGCCTCCCGAGTAACCAGGATAGCCACCAATTACCCTTAATGGGAAGGGGTCTCATTATGTTCCACAGGCTGGTGTTGAACTTGCTCACAGCCTCCCAAAGTGCTGGGATTACAGGTGTGAGCCACCATGCCCGACCCTGTGCTTTTCTTTGATGAGAGAGTTGGGTCTTTTTTGTTTTTTGTTTTTTTCTTACTGATTCAATGTCCTTACTCATTGCTGGTCTCTTCAGACTGTCTACTTCTCTGTGATTCAAACTTGATAGGTTATATGTGTCTAGGAATTTATCCACCGCTTCTAGGTTATCCAATTAAAATTCCACTCTTTTTAATCTATCTTCATTTTGGCTAAGAATAATTTTTAATCTGTCTTCTTTTTGACTAAGAATAATTATTTTAGACCTCTTGATTTTTATCACTAGCTCTTTTCCCAGTTCACTTCAGTAGAATCACATATGAGAACAGGTAAAAAGCAATAGAGTCACTGTGAGAGGCAGCTGCTGCCCAACATTCTATTAAAAAGAACATACGGGTTCATTCTGTATACGGTAAATTTGTGCTGAAGCTCTTAATGTCTTTAAGACATTATCATGGTGGTGGCGTAGAGGACAATAGTAGAATACAGTGATTAAAAGCATAAACTTTGATATTAGTCAAACTGGGTTTGAGTCCTGGTTCTGCCATATATCGACCATGTGAACTCTGGGAAGTTCACTCATTGATTCAACAAATGTTTGTTGAGTGCCTATTGTATGCCAAGCCCTAAATGAATAATACTGCAGTGAACAAGGCAGATGTTATACCCAACTTCATAGCTCATATACATAAGAGAGACATTAATTAATTACCCAAGGATTAATTTACCTAATGTTACAAAGAAGAAGTAAAACTGTATTATGAGATTGATTTGACCTGCTCTGCAGAGTTCAGAAAGTTTCCCTAAGAAAGTTGGGAATCTCAGGGTCCAACATGAATTAACTAAGCACAAAGGAGAGAATGAGAACTTTGAGGAAAGGCAGTTGGTAGGTGGGAAAGCCCTGAAGCAGAGAGGAGGCTGGAAAGTCTGGAACAAGGAGAACAAAGGCAGAGGTACAAGAGGAGCAGCTGGTGATGTAAGCAGGGTCCAGAGCATGATGGGCCTGGAGGCCATGTTAAGGATTTTAGTCTTTGCCCTAAAATCAATGGGAAGTCTTCAAGCAATGGAGGAACACAGTCAAATTTGCCTTTGCTAAAGATCATTTGGTCTTCTTTGGAGAGCACAGAGCAGATTGAGGCAAAAGTGAGAGGAAGAACCACTAGGAAGCTGCTGTTCTAATATGGGTTGTGAGATTGCAGAGAAGTAGAGAAATTGACTGGATATTTATGAGGTAGTGTGGAGAGAACTCCATTGGATACGGAGGGTGAGACTGGGTCAAAGATGACTCCCAAATTTCCAAATTACAGGACTGGATGGAGAGTGGTGCCATTTACGAAGACTGGGACTGTGGATGAGAGTGAAATTTTGGAGGAGAAGGCCTTCAGTTCAGTTACAGTAGTCTCCCTTAATATGTGATTCCACTTTCCATGGCTTGACTGTTACTCATAGTCAACCACGGTTCGAAAATATTCAATGGAAAATTCCAGAAGTAAACAATTCATAAGTTTTTAATCGCAGGGCAATCAGAGTAGTGAGATGAAATCTCATACCATCCCACCCAGCATGGGAATCTTCCCTTTGTCCAGGATATCCACGATGTCTACACTACTGGTCCATTAGTCACTCAGTAGCCGTCTTGGTTATCAGATGGAAGAAACATAATATATAAAGGGTTTGGTACTATCCGTGATTTCAGGCACCCACTGGGAGTCTTGGAATTTACCCCCAAGGAGAAGCAGGGACCACTGTATTCAACTTTGGTGACCTTCAGTTGCCTCTCCTCTATAGTAGAGATGACAATAGTGTTGCCCCCAAAGGAATATGGTGATAATTCCATTAGGTCCCGAATGTTAAGCACTGAGCATGGTGCCTGGCACATGGAGAGCGGCAATGGCTGGAGACTAATGTTCTGCTCATCAGCCATTAGGTGCAGAGGCACCTGTTCTCATAGCTCCCTGCCCTTCTCTTTGTACCACTCACTACAGTTGTCATTTTACATGCATTTCTGTGATTCTTTGAATAATAGTTGTCTCCTCACTCCATTTTAGGCTCCAAAAAGGCAGGGGCTGATATGATTTTGCTTAGCATTATATTCCCAGCGCTGGGCATTGTGATGAAAATGGACAAACATACAGCCTGAGCAGGAAACACACGCTTCCCCAGAGCCCCATTCATTCCTGCAACCAGGTACCCGCAGCATGTGCACGGGGACGGCCTGCCATTTGGTTGTTATTGATTACACCACAGCAAACCACACAGGTCTTCAGATTTCAATGCTAGGACGCAAATCAAAACTCACCCATAGCCTAACCTCAAGCACCTCAGGAAGTTCTTTGGAAATAAACGACAGGTGTTTCCTAGCAACACTGCAAGCGGTTGTGCATGGGGGAGGCAGCAGGCCTATTTGGCGTTCCCACTTCCTGCTCTCCCTCTCCCCAGTGTCCTATTACTGCTACTCACAAAAACCTGGCTTTTCAAACTGTTCAGTTGTGTTTTTTTGAAGAACAGTCTGGGAAGCAGAGAGGAAGATCAAGAAGAAACAAAATTTACATTTAATTTAAAACATCATTTGAACCACTAATTTCCACGGCTTCCCTCGTAGAACATTAATACGAACATCTATCCAGCAATAAAACCATTTGATTTCATGTGTGTATTTTCTTAATTTGCTCCTATAGTTCTTATCTTCGAAGTATTCATGTGGCACTTTATTTCATGTCTGTTATTATTTATTATATCTTATGCAATGTCTCATCCCTGAACAGGATTACAAACACCTCCAAGGCTGGAACTAGCTCCTAGCGAGATATCTTGTCAACATATTCAGTAAGCACGTGTGCCTAATTGATCTGACTGCTTATCTCTGAGAAACACTGAAGTCACTGAGGAAGGAAAAGGGAATGGAAAGAAAGAGAGCAAATTCCAGCAAGTCCCCCTAGAGAGCAAAGCACCAACTCACTGAATTAAAGCCACATTGCAGCAGCTAGAATATTCCCTTCACGCATGTGGCTTTGCACAGTGAACTTTTTCTTCGTTGAACTTATAGGCTGGCTAACAGCTCTAATGGAGGCTCCTACAAACCCTGATTCTGGTTCATAGCCTGTTGTGTAAGGTATTTCCCTCCTGGGTGGCATTTTTTTTTTTCCTTTTTGAGACGGAGTCCTGCTCTGTCACCAAGGCTGGAGTACAGTAGCGCTATCTCAGCTCACTGCAACCTCTGCCACCTGGGTTCAAGCGATTCTCTTTCCTCAGCCTCCAGAAGTAGCTAGGATTACAGGCACGCGCCATCATGCCCTGTTAATTTTTGTATTTTTAGTAGAGACAGGGTTTCCCCATGTTGGCCAGGCTGGTCTTGAACTCCTGACCTCAAATGATCCACCCACCTCAGCCTCCCAAAGTGCTAGGATTGCAGGCATGAGTCGCTGTGCCCAGCCTACAGGTTTTTAATCATGCTGCTTTCACTGTTTGTTGGCACCTGGCTAACACAGGTGCCATTATTTCCTGGAATCTCTTAAATGAGTAAATAACCATGGACAACCAACCAAGGAGGTCCCCAAGAGATTGCGCCTGAAGCTTCAATCCTAAAATCACAACAGGGGAGGCCGCAGCCGTTACTCTCTGCTGCTAATTCTACCCTTAGCCAACCTCTGTGACGGCTTCTATTAGGCCTCATAAATTAAATCCAAAGAGTCAGCATTTCTCCAGGGCTTGGCTAGCTCCTTTCCTAAGCGTCTATCTCAAGTATTCAACCAGAAGGAGCGGAAAGAGTAATAAATCGACTCTTAGTAATACGATGAAGGCCCCACCTGGTATCAAGGGAGAAGGGAAAGAGAATTTCATCGTCATCCAAGAAAGAACATCCGCCAAGAAGACCTCCACTGGCCAAGCTGGAGCTCCCCCAATGCCCTGCGCGCACCAAGTAGCAGTATTTCATTACAGAGCTCCCGATTCCTCACTTCCAAGTCACTTAGTCCCGGGCCAATGAAAACAATAGGAGGAAAACCAGAGGACTGTAACTACAGTTACTGAAGTCCCAGGAGCAGCAGAAAACTCTAAAGGGCAATGCTGTTTTCATGGCGAAGTCTACACCCCTCGGGTCACTTATGAGGAGCCCCAGCTCAGGTCTTTGTTCCATCCTTACGAGGTTGGCAAAAGGTCGAAACATTTCTCAGTGCCGCTCTGGAGTCAGAGCTTCTATCTTTTCGCTAGACCTGTTTTTCCTTCGATGATTTCAACTATAGGTCTGCATGTTTGGGGAACATTGAAACTGCTCTTGTGGGTGTTCACTGCACACGCCAGTTATTATGAAATTAACAGTGTTTAGATTTTAAGGGATAGTTTTGTATTAAGCAGACTTATTTTCCAAGCTTTGCTTTTATGCCGTTTTAAACACTAGTGAATCAAGGACTCATTCTGATTGTATGCAATTTTAAATACATACTAATATTGGTCAGGTGCGGTGGCTCACACCTGTAATCCCAGCACTTTGAGAGGCTGAGAAGGGTGAATTGCTTGAGCCCACGAGTTTGAGACCAGCCTGGACAAGATAGTGAGAGCCCATCTCCACAAAAAATAGAAAAATTAGCCAGGTGTAGTGGTGAGTACCTGTAGCCCTAGCTACTTGGGAAGCTGAGGTAGGAGGATCACCTGAGCCTGGGAGGTTGAGGCTGCAGTGAGCTATGATCGACTCATTGCCTGGGTGACAGTGAGAACCTGTCTTAGGGAAAAAAAAGATCACAAATATACAGATTACATACAGAAGCCGCTCTATTTCTGGCCTTAAATTCCTTCCCTCCCCTAGAAGTAGCCGCTGTTAATATGTTAGGTAAACTTCCAGTCCTATTTGCAAGCATTTGTATAGATGAATGGATATGAATACTTAAAATTTTTTTTTCATATAAATAAGATCATATGTCTATTGTTCTGCAGCTTGCTTTTTTGTTGTTGACAATAAAAATTCTATTTCAGGTCAATCCAAACAGAAAACCAAAAACAACCGTCCGTAAATGTTTTCAGGTTTCTTCAGGGAGAAAAATGAAACTGTTATAAGAGAAATATTATTTTCTCTTTCAGTTTATAGGATATTAGGGTCAATACTTATTTTCAGGAATTTTAGTTTATAATTTTTTTATTTTTAACTATTTTGGATACAAAATAGTTGTACATATTCATGGGGTATAGCTTCAAAGCCTTATTTATGTATATGTATAATAATATATTATTTTAAAAGCTGCATTATAGTACATAAAGAGAATGGGAATGTACTACACTTAATCTAGCAAACTACTAGATAAGCAGGTGGTTTGCAAGATAAATTATGACAAATGCTGTAAATATTTCTTTTTTTCTTTTTCAGAGACAAAATATGTTTGCCCAAGAAATGTTTGCTCTATGTTGCCCAGGCTGGTCTGGAACTCCTGGGCTCAAGTGATCCTCCCACCCTGGCCTTCAGAGTAGCTATGACTACAGGTGCACACCACCACACCTGGCTGCAAATGTCTTTGAAGAATAATCTCTATGCACATAAATATTTCTTAAGGTCACATTCCTAGAAATGCAATTGGTATGTCAAAAGATACATGCATTTTTAGAAGTTTTATTGTTTCAGAGATTTATCCATGTCATAGCATTTATCGGTACTTTGTTCCTTTTTATGGCTGAATAATATTCTACTGTGTGGCCATACCACATTTGCTTGTCCATTTATCAATTCATGGGCCTTTGAGGTTCTCCCACACTTTATTATGAATAATCTTGCTATAAACATTTGTGTGCAAGACTCTGTGTGTAGGTGTGTTTTCATTTCTCTTGGGTAAGTACTTAGGAGCGGGATTGCTGGGTCATATGATAAATCTATGTTTAACTCCTTAAGAAACTGTCAAACTTTTCCAAAGTACCTACGCCATTTTACATTTTCACCAGCAATGAAACAAGGGATTCAATTTCTCCACATCCTAGTCAACACTTGTTATTGTATATCTTTTTTGTTATATCCATTCTAGAGCGTGTGAAAATATGTTTTTAAATTGGCTTTACTAATTTGCACTTCCCCTGGTGTTGTATATATAATACCTGCTTCTCTACATCCTCACCAACTATAGCCATTATCAGTCTTTCAAATTTTTGCCTTGTGGATATTTGTGTAAAGGTTACCTCACTGTTGTTTTAGTTTGCATTTTCCTGATAGTAGTGAGCATCTCTTCATATGTTGATGGACTATTTTTATTCCATCTTCTGTGAATTGCCTGTTCATATACTTTTTTTTTTTAAACTGGATTGACATTTACAGATATTCTCTATGTAATCCAGGTATTGCTGTATATGTAATATGCCTTAGTCTGTGACACTTAACCTTTCTTACATCTTTTTTGTACAAAAGCATTTAATTTTCTCTAGTTAAATCTGTCAGTTTTCTTCATTATAGATTTTGGGCTAAATGTTATGCTTAGGAAAGCCTCCTCCAACCCTAGGATTATAGAAATATTCCCTTATATTTTCTTCTAATAATTCTACAGTTTTTTAATGCTGAATATTAATAAATTTGGAAATTATTCTTACATAGAGGAATATATATTTGTTTGGTTCCAATTGCCCCAAAACTTTTCACTGAATTGTTTATCCTTTCCTAACTGATCTGAAATAAAATAAAATCCCACCTCAATCATTGTAAATTTTGACATTCAAATCAGTCATTTTCTGGACTTTATATGCCACTCCATTCATCAGTTTGTCTTCTCTGAGCCAATATTGAACCAGTTAAATTACTATTGCTTGAAGGTGTGCTTTGGTATCTGGTCTGGTAAATCCCCATTCATAACTGTTATCTGTAAAGAAAATATCTCAACTAATCTTTGCAAGTGTAATGAAAATATTTCTGGATTAACAAGATCTTGTAAGAAAAATAAGGTAGAACCACATAAAGGGTCGAAATGGAAAAACAAGGATAATTTCACATTCTTTAGCTCTGTCATTACTACCAGTGCAAGGACACTTTTGTCCACTAGCAGTTTCTATTCTTCATCAAAAAAGAAACCAGGGCTCATGCCTGTAATCCCAACACTTTGGGAGGCTGAGGCAGGTGGATCACAAGGTCAGGAGATCGAGACCATCCTGGCTAACACAGTGAAACCTTGTCTCTACTAAAAATACAAAAAATTAGCTGGGCGTGGTGGCAGGTGCCTGTAATCCCAGCTACTCAGGAGGCTGACGCGGGAGAATGGCGTGAACCCGGGAGGCGGAGCTTGCAGTGAGCCGAGATCACGCCACTACACTCCAGCCTGGGTGACAGAACGAGACTCTGTCTCAAAAAAAAAAAAAAAAAAAGAAAAGAAAAGAAAAGAAAAAAAAAAAGAAACCAGGATTCCTTGAAAGGCACAGTCCTATGTCTTGCATAAAAAACAAAACAAAACAAAACAAAACAAAACAACAACAAAAAAATTAGGATGGCCCCAAACATCCTATTGTTGTAAGAAAGTAAGGATGCTGCCATAACTGTCAAAAGCAATATTTTATTTTTTAAAAAACCAAAACCCCACAAAAACAAAAGAATAAGCGTGAAGGACTTCCACCAGCCAAGCTGTAATATTCTGAGCGTCCAAAAAAGGAGATGAAAATTATAAGGTGAGTCTATAAAGGGACACACCTTCATAGAGATTCGAAGAGAAAAAGGAGCTGTAATACAAAATTAAGAAGATTATAGGATATGGCTAAGGGACTATTCATATATGTATAGACATTTTGTTTGTTGTGTGAAGAATAACACATTTTCATAAACCACAGACATGTGTTTGTTTCTAGCTATCCTCACAGGAATAAAGAAAATCATAAGATAAACTAGAAAACATAGTACAAAAAGACAAAAGAAGCCAGGCACAGTTGTGCATACCTGTCATCCCAGCATTTGGGAGGCTGAGGAAGGAGGATCACTTGAGGCCAGGAGTTCAAGACCAGCCTGAGCTATAACAGAGTGTGACCCTGTCTCTACAAAAAAACTAAAAAAAAAAAAATCAGCCAGGCATGGTGGCACATGCCTGTAGTCCCAGCTATTTGGGAGGCTGAGGTGGAAAGATTGCTTGAGCCAGGGAGGTCAAGGCTGCAGTGAGCCAAGATCGCGTCACTGCAGTCCAGCCTGGGTGACAGAATTCTGAGACTCTGTCTCAAAAAAATAGAATCGTCATCAGTGATCACATATAATAAATAGAAATAAAAGAGTCCACTTAATCATATATGATCACAAACAGAAGAGGATCCAGCAGTTGTGTCAAAGATAATAAATAGCCAAACATCCCAGGGACAAGCGTTCACCACACAGACTTGATGATTCTTACTAGACAAAATCTTGAAATGATCCTAGTTATATGAGATACTCAAAAGGCATATGTAAGTTTTCAATTACACTAATGGACAAGATCAATAGATCGTAAAGGCAAGACAATGAGTAAGTCAGGCTGACTATGCAACATGAAAGCATCCATTTCTGGGAAGGACACCAAGTTTCCAAAATGAAAGAAGCAATGGCAAGATATTAAAAATTCCAAGACAAAGCAAGGAAGAATTAATTATAACAAAGGACTTCGTCCAGGGCCTGTGGTCCATGACTGCAGCAGCTTGGACTGTGCTGCCAGGCCCTCTGTCCTAAGAATCAGTCAAGAACCCAGATCTTGTTCCTTCAATTAGCCTGAGGGGGTAGTTCTTTCCTTTTAATCTTGGTAAAATTACTGCAAGCCCAGAAAGGAGAGTATAACTGAATATCTAGGAGAATATGAAAATAAATACGGTCATAGTAGTAGGAAAGTGTTTTTAAAAGTAGAAAACTAATGGACAAATGGCCAGGCACGGTGGCTCATGCCTGTGATCCCAGCACTTCGGGAGGCCAAGGTAGGAGGATCACTTGAGGCCAGGAGTTCCAGACCAGTCTGGGCAACATAGGGAAACCTTGTCTCTACAAGAAAATAATTAGCAGGCATGGTGGCATGCACCTGTAGTTCCAGCTACTTAGAAGGCTGAGGCGAGAGGAGAGCTTGACCCAGGCAGTCAAGGCTGCAGTGAGCTATGATCGCACCATTGCACTCCAGCCTGGGTAACAGAGAGTCTATCTCAAAAACAGTAATAATGGACATAAAGCTTGATTTTTTAAAATGGGTATATGTAAGCTATTTTTAAAATGTGCTAACCACTGTGTTCAAGTATAGTTGATAATATTAAGGAGTTCACAAGGTTTTAAACAATCATGTATACTCGATCTATAGCTGCACTTTAGGCTGTTTGAGGCGATTTAATTAATTTAATTCACAATACATGTTTACATGCTCAAGAAAAATTGCTGTTTGTTTTCTTGCTCTCTTCCTTCCTAATTCAGTCAAAAAGCCACTAGGCAGTGCCTGGGAGGTGAAAGCAGCTGAAGAAGGTCAGGACATTGAGAAAATAAATAAATGAGTGGAGGACAGTGGAAGCCAGGATTGTCACTGTCGGAGGAGGGAGTGACAAATTCGGAAAGGGGGAAAAGAACATGCCACCAGGTTGGGATTGGAGGTATCAATGTGACCTATTTTTTTTTTTTTTTTTTTTTTTGAGATGGAGTCTCACTCTGTCCAGCCCAGGCTGGAGCACAGTGGCGTGATCTCGGCTCACCGCAATCTCTGCCTCCCAGGTTCAAGTGATTCTCCTGCCTCAGCCTCCTGAGTAGCAGGGACTACAGGCACGCACCACCATGCCTGGCTAATTTTTATATTTTTAGTAGAGACGGGGTTTCACCATGTTGGTCAGATTGGTCCTGAACTCCTGACCTCAAGCAATCCACCCGCCTTGGCCTCCCAAAGTGCTGGGATTATAGGCATGAGCCACCATCCCTGGCCCGACCTCATGATATTCTATAAATACAGATATAAAAATAAACATCAATGCAAATGTGTGCATACATATTTACACTTAGACACACAGGCACATATACAGTTTGAGGGTTTCTAGGAGTAGCGGGACTGCAGTAGCAACGAACACACTTTCAACAAATGAGTGAGTGCCCTTTGTGCCACGGCGAGTGGTAATTATCATTTTACCAGAAAATCTAGGAGCAAGTGGGAAGACATTCAAAGGATCCCCAACTGATAATCAGACTACGTTTTCTCATGAGACAAAACAAAGTAGAAACTGTGATTGTTAGCCTAGCTCATAAAGACTGTATTTATCCAAAGACCCTGGAAGTAAAATACTTCATTTTTTTATACTAGGAAACGTATGCCGGGTAGTATTATTTTAAAACTTCTTTTAGCTGTCCTATAGTATTTTAAATCTTACTAAACACTTTGAAATTGCCCTGTCTTGTTTCAAATCTATTACCACTACTGTAAAACACACACACACACACACACACACACACACACACACACACACACACACACACGGCGGGGGGGGGTGGCGCGGGGAGAGAGAGAGAGAGTGGGGAAGTGGTCAAATGGATTGACAGCCTTAACATAGTCACCTGGGCAAACTGCCTAGTTATTCCAAGGATGCAGCTACTCCTCAAATGATTTTTGGATCTATCTTCTGTACTGGCCTTATAGTTCATGGTACAACCTTAGAGAATAGTAAATTTTTACTCTCCTGAGTAGATACAGTATTTTAAAAGAGTCCAAAGACACTAGAAGTTGGATGATCAAACTAAGTAATTTGTAGTTGAAAAATAAAGGCATACTTATAAAGAGAGTTGAACCTCCAAAGTATTTTCACCAGTAGTATAATGCGATCAGGTGTATACCTTTCCAAAGTAACTTCTTTGAGGAATAACATTAATATAGTTGAATAAGCAAAAAAAAAACCTCATAATCACACTTCAGACATGCCATATGTACTGGGGTCAAACGCACTAAACAATGGCCCTTCCCAAAACCTGTCTCCCACTGTCCTCCAAGCTATCTAAAATACAGAATACTTTGAGCTGAGGACTGACGGCTGCTGCTGAAGGCCCCAGGGTCTACTGCAATGTGTAATTTACAGTGCCATAAATACTTGAGATGACTCTGTTTGATATGATAAACTGTCAGCTCGACTGCCACAAGGCAATAGGACATAAGTGATTTGGGGGTAAGGTTGTCAATGAGGACCAGTCATCAAAAGGGAGACCCTGGAACCAACTCTCACCTTTGAACTGAACCCAACCCCATTCTGTTCCAGATGCCCACTTTAAACAGATCAGACAAACATGGCTGCATGGTCCAAGCATGTGGTGATTTTTATTAAGAATAACTTTGGTTCTAAGAATTCCACCCTCAATTCTTTAATACTTTCCGTTAAAAACAATTATACAAGAGCAAATACAAAAAATATTAAATTATGAAAACCAATCCATTAAGGCTCCCTTTATATATATTATATACACTCAAACAAGTCAAGATTTTTCAGAGTAGAAGAATAAAGTCGACTGTTATAGCTTAGAAAGCAACACTGCTACTATGAGACTATAAAACATTGAACTAGTTTAAGAAACCCACGCTGTGGAAAAATGGAGCCATTTTTGTCAAAAAGTGGCTCAAAGCACAAAACTGCTCGGATGTTCAAGAGTCCTAGGGGTTTGGGCTGCATGGTATTAAGGGGAGAGAGGAGACTGACAGCCTGTTTGAATCAGGCTTGTAAGCCCAGGTCATCTGACAACTTCAAAGAGCTTCTCTGCCTATACATTCCACCGTTTAGCATAAAACACCACTTTACGCTATTTACAAGTCTCCTTTTGGCCAGATTTTGTACTACTCATTACAAATAATTCTGCAGATTTGAGTGAGATTAGGAAGGAAATGCTTTCTTAATTAACTTTTTTTTTCCCCCCAGTGAAGAATGAATTCTAGTTAAGCTCTAGGAACAGAATTGGGCCTTCTAAAGGAGCCTATCAGGGCCCTTGTGAATACGATCAAGTGGCAGAACTGCTTCGAGAATACAGATTTCAAGATCTGACACCTAGTTAGATAACAAGATAGGAGCCAGTCCCGAATCTTCATTTTGCAAACAGCATCACTAGTCCACAGACACAAAGAAAGAATTCCAGTCAATGTGCAATCAGAAATGGGCTTTTCCAGATCATCAGTCACCACACTTTCTTCTCTCAAAAGGAAGAACGATGGAAAAAAATAGTTACCATTCCATTCTTCAAAACCAAATTACTATAGAGCAACAATTCTTCTTAAGCATTTCTCATTTTATTCAAATAATACTTGCTGATGAGATAGATAATCCATTTCAGGTATAATCAACTAACATGTTTCTCTAACTAGCAGTATATTATCATTGCATTTACTTTTGTTCCCATTCAGATTGAATATGGGCCTAATTGTCAACTGCTAACACTAAAGCATTCCCATAGAAAGCTAATTTCTACTATGCTAATTAAGGATTCAAAAGCTCTGGATCCAGCTTTCTATGAGTCTTCAAAGAAAGTATGAGAAGTCTCTACAATGCAGAAATGACTGGCTGAACTGTCTCTATGGAGAGCATACTAAATCCTCAAAAATTCTTCCTTATCACCCAGGCAAAAGGTACCGATGCCCACACCAGCAGCTTAAAACTAATTTTGCATGAGAATGCTGCTGCTGTCTATAACTCGGCCGCTCTCTGAGGAGCGTGGTGCTAGCTAGAATGAGGGCACTCAGCAGCCGCTCCCTTCCCGTCAGCTGTTCCTGAGAGATGCAATATAGTAGTCATCGACATCATCCTTATCAACAGCATCATCACTCAAACAGTGGTGAAAGTCTTTCTTCACAAGAAAAAACAAAGATAAAGAAATATATGAGCATTAATCAGAAATTTTCAAAGCTTGGATTCTAATGACACTCATTATCATTAGACATTCAAATGCTATACATCTCATGAAGCCTCCTTAAGAGCAATCTACACTGATTTCACATTAGAATGCCTAGTGAAATCCTCACTGCCCAGCCGGTCATGGGAACCTCCCCCACACTCCTCTTGGAGAAATGAAAAGATGTGCGGGCTTCTACTTGTGATACTGAAGCTGGGTTATATGGACTAGTTCCACTCTCTAAAGGACTGGAAGGTTATTCCATCTAAAAGAACTAGATCAGCAAGACATTTAAAAACAAAACTGAACAAAAATCCTCCTGGTAATCAAAGCAATTAACGAACGGACAGGATGTACCTTCATGGAACTGGAATGTCACTATGTAGCCTACTATTATTACACAGAGAACCAAAAGGAATGAAAATAAAATCAAGATGGGTGTTTACAGGCTTTTAAACCTTCTCACCCTATTTCTAAATTTAGTGCCAACAAGGGTGGTGGCTGTGCTCGACATTCACGTTCCTTCTCTGGTGTTAACTGCAACATGGGTGAAAGTATAAATTAAACAAGAAAATTCTGGGCCCTCAAAATAAAATTTACAGTGGGTGAACAGACTAAATGCCCTTCTATGTGATCTCAATTATCTAACAGATAACAAAAAGAGGAATTAAAAGTATTTTTTTTTTAGCTTTTAAAAGAAGAAAGGCTCTGGGTCCCACTAAACTTGGAATGGAAGAAAAACCAAGTCGTGCAACTCTCAAGAACTGATTCCAGTGTCCTCTTCCTTTTTCCTGTTCTCACTTTTCTGCTTGTTGGTTCTGTTAAAGTCTCTGAACACAGGTCCATCATTCCAACTTATGTGCGGGGCACTGCCCTTCATTTGGCGAATAGGAACTGCAACCGTCACAGGCAAGGCATCCACCCAGATCGCAGGAAAATCACACCAAATCCTACTGCAAGTCAAAATTCTCTGCTGGCTGGAACATTCTCCAGGGGCTTGTGCCCTGAGATTGAGGAGGCACCCACAGACAGCTCTGTGGGGTGACACACGAGGTCTTGCTGCAGCCTCGGCCTAGGACTCCTGGGCTTGGGCGACTTCTTGGCCTGTTCTCCTGAGATTGCCTTTCACCTTCACGAACTCGGGGGCATTTTCTTGCTCTTCTTGCAATTTCTGCTTCTCAAGTTCAAGCTAAATGACATTCAGAAAAGGAAAAATTATTTACAAACCAAGCAGCCTTTCAAAATACTCCTCTCTCTTTGCAAAGTCCCTGACAACTTTACTTCCCCATGGAAGGAAGTCTCTCCTGGTGTCCCACTTTTTAAAAAATGGATGGATGGAGTCTGGGTAACTGTGCACAGAAACAGAAGCTACTTGGTTGTCACTGCAAATAGGACCACGAGATGACAAGAATTGAAAAGACAGGGCTAAGAAAACACATCCTGAGGTGAGCGCGCAGCTGCTCTGGAGTCTTCGTGAGGGTGAATTTCACTAAATGACCCCAGCACCCTGTGTGAATTCAGTGCCATGTCCCTGTTTTGCTTTTGCCTCTGGAATCTGTTTTAGGTCCTCAGTAGGATTCTTGTCCCCGCCTTGAACATATCTGACCCCATTTGCTGACATTTGTCTCCAATATTTCTTTCATAGTATAAATGTACACACTGACATGTCTGGTAAATCCTGCCTGCTCCAGCACTCCAACATTCCTCAAGATTAAAAAAAAAAAAAAAAAAAAAAAAGACAGCTTCCAGTCAATCCCCCTTACCTGCTCCAGCTTCTGCTGCCGTTTTAATAGCTCTATTTCCAAGTCAGATTTCTTCTTCTGTGCTTCTTCTTCCTTCTGCTTTATTACTTGGTCTCGTTTTCTTTTTTCCATCACCTTCTGCAATTCTGGTTTGTTCTGAGGAGCAAGACCCCTGCAAAAAAAGTATTAATAAAAATTTTAAAAAAGTTCATCTAATGGCTACATCGTTTTATGAACAGAAATATAACTTACAATATCAACCATGGAAAAGAGGTCTACAGAATTAGCATGATACCTACTAAGCTACAATAGGCAACATGGTGATCTAAGAAATTCAACAGCATGAAAGAAAGGCAACAGGAGATCTCCAGAGAGTACATAAAATCCATTCATTCAATAAAAATGTATTGGCCACCTGCCGCGTCCAAGACGGTAGGCTACGCAAAGAAGGGCAGTGAGGGTGGCGGTGCTCGTACGATGACTGTGATGGGTGCCCATGACGGAGACGGAGATGCTCAGGAAATCAGGGGGCTCTGCACGGAAAGAAGGCTTCCCAAAACCTAGCCCCTGATTTTTTTTTTTTTTTTTTTTCTGAGACAGAGTCTTGCTCTGTCGCCCAGGCTGGAGTGCAGTGGCACACGATCTAGGCTCAATGCAACCTCCGCCTCCTAGGTTCAAGCAATTCTCCTGTCTCAGCTTCTGGAGTAGCTGGGATTACAGGTGTGCACCATCACGCCCAGCTAACTTTTGTATTTTTAGTAGAGACGGGGTTTCACCATGTTGGTCAGGTTGGTCTCGAACTCCTGACCTCGGGATCCATTCACCTTGGCCTCCCAACGTGCTGGGATTACAGGCGTGAGCCACCGTGCCTGGCCTCTGGCCCCTGATCTTATGCACTAAATGCAGCCTCAAGACCAGCTAGCACAGAAATTTAGACAGTAAAATGGCCCTCGAAACCTTCCCACTCTCCATTTTTCAGATCTGAAAGGGGGTTCTTGTACATCTAAAGGCACGTCCAAGGTTATATCACTACTGAAGGATATGGCCGTGCAGAATCTTACTCCCCTAACTCTCAGTCCAGTGCTCTTCCACTGAAACCCTTTCAGATGTGTGGTTGATTCTTTACAATGAAAGCAAGTCAGCCTTCAGGGAAGGTCTACATTTCTGAGAGATAAATTAGGCAGCCATCTCTCCAAATGGGGAGAAACAAGCCAAACAGGTCATGAACTAGCCACCCTCCATCTGAAATATTTGAGAGAAGTCAAGGGAAAGACATGTCTTAGCATTTTCTCTGGTGCGGTCTCTGTCTGTCAGCTTAAGATTTGCCTTTTCTATTTCCTTAGGATTTCTCCTATGGCTTTCCAGAATGCTGGATCATCCAGCCCACCTTTCTTCTTACTGTCTTCCTTAGTCACTTATCTTAGCCAGTCTCTGCCAACTCATTAAGTAATCTCAACTTGATGTTAAAATTTACCAAGACAATTTAAAATAAAAATAGGACCAACCACCGAACAGGAAAAGCACTATCAATTTCAGGCAGCACAGGGTGTAGGTAACAGTGCACACACACTCATGCTATGCACACAGGCACGTAGCAGAATAGTAATTCATGCTTTTCTGAACTGTAGGCAACGAACACTGCTGACTCTGTCCTGGACTCCAGGATGGGCCTGAGCACTTCCCACACACCTCCTGGTCTGGCTGCTGGTGACTGCTAATCTGTAGACCAGGGACAAGGTTGTTCTTTAAACAACTCCTATCAACTACCGTGACTCACCAACTAGGACTCATCTGAGCAACTGTTAAATAACAATTTCCAATATATGTGCTCTGACCAGAGAAACTCAACAGCACACTCACCTTGATCCCTTTCAAGTCCACACATTCACATCTGTAAACCAATCCTCAATTGCATACTTCCTCGTTCATCTAGAATTTCTAAAAATTCTGGCATCTCTCCTATGTAGATGCTTTTAAAAATCACAATAAAAACTTAATTCAAAGTTGTTCTTTAGAGTAAAAATCAGTATATTCCATCTTTTTTTTTTTTGTCTGAGACAGGGTCTCTCTGTTGCCCAGGCTGGAGTGCAGTAGCATGATCTCAGCTCACTGAAACCTCCGCCTCCTGAGCTCCAGCGATCCTCCCACCTCAGCCTCCTGAGCAGCTGGGGCCACAGGCACATGCCATCACGCCCAGTATTTTTTTGTTTTTTTGTTTTTTTGTTTTTCTTTTTGAGACGGAGTTTTGCTCCTGTCACCCAGGCTGGAGTGCAATGGCACAATCTCGGCTCACTGCAACCCCTTCTTCCCAGGTTCAAGCGATTCTACTCCCTAAGCCTCCCGAGGAGCTGGGATTACAGGTGCCCACAGCCACGCCCAGATAATTTTTTGTATTTTTGGGAGAGATGGGGTTTCACCACGTTGGCCAGGCTGGTCTCGAACTCCTGAGCTCAAGTCATCTACCTGCCTTGGCCTCCCAAAGTGGTGGGATTACAGGCATAAGCAACCACACCCAGCTAGTATAGTCCATCCTTAATGACAGAGGACACACGGTCAAAATAATATATATCTCCAATTTCCCAATTTTTATTAGCAGAACTTTCCGTTAAAAAAAATCTGGCCAAATTTCCAGTGAAACAAAAGAGGCAGGTGACTTTTGTGCTTTAACTATGGTTTGCTTCATACTTATCAAGACTGAACAACAGGGTAAAAAATATGGACAGATTAAATCTTTAATCAGCACAATATAAGTTGCTTAAGAGTACTCTGTTCAAAATAAAGGTGTTATTAACCACAGGAAAAGCTGTTTTTAAGTAATCTGAATAAAGATTTACTCAGTTTCATGACTACTAAAAAGTCTTGATATAACACTATAGACAGAATTAAGGGATTTAAATTTTAGGATTAAGAATTTAGCTATCTGAATAATTTAAATTTCAAACATTTTTCTTTCCCTACATTTCACTGGCAAAATGAACTTCAACTATTATTAAATTCTCCTGGATTATGCAAAAGCTGCTGAACATTTGATGTATGACACAATTGGCTGACACTCTATTGCAACCTATGAATGGGTTTAACTATTACACAGTATTCATTTGCCTTTCAAAGATTTTACATAATAGTGACAGTAAGATAAAATATGTAGTAACAAAAAATTCAGGAAAATGGTGCTTATATGATAAATATTCTCTACTTACAGCAGTCAAGAAGTCATACAAATTTAGTTAAAATTTTATCACAGTGGATTACTTAACTTTCTGTGCTGAATGGAAAAAGTCAAGCATTGCCCATATAAGTCTCTAAGTCTAAATGGAGCAGAGATAGTGTTGACAGACAGAAATGAGTTTCTCCAACTTTCATAGTTAACTACAATACCATCCCTGGCATTAGAATAGTTGGTTCTCTTTAATCAATTCTGACATATACAGCTAACAAGTACTTTCAACCCCTTTATGACAGTATCACCCAAAAGCAACAGTAATTTCCAAGTTGGCTTCTTGGTCAGGTAGCTACCTGCGACTACTAAAGTGGGCAAAGCCAATTTTAAAAATTATAAAATTAGTAAGTGCTCTTTGCAGAAAAAGAAAGGTAATATACCCATATGTTAAATAAAAAAGCAAAAGCACATCCAAACCCTCTCCTTTAAACAAATCAGAGGAGCTCCACTCCACTGCAAATGTTCTGTGTGAACAGTGAACAGTGGCCCCAAAATTATACAAAGTAGAGGCCCTGTACCCATCAACCCCTACCCATTCCTGCATCCAGAGAGAACTGTTACCGACAGTTTGGTCTATGTTCCTCCACACTTCCTATACCCATATAAACATGCCACAATTCTGCCACATCCCTATTGACAGACATCTATTTGGTTTCCAATTGTTCACCATTAAAAACAATGAGGCACTGAGCCTCTGTGGACATTTATAGCTGCAAGCTTCTACAAGTAGTTCTGTTGGCTAGATTCATAGAAGCGGAATTGCTGGCTAAGCACCTGCACATTGCATATTTTGATGAGCACTGCCAAAGTGCCCTACAAAAAGGCTGCAATGATTTATATTCCCACCACCAGAGTATGAAACAACTTTGAAAGGTACATTTCACATAAACCACTAAATACATTCAAGGGCAGATAGGGCGAGTCCACATTCATTCCACATCTACCTGAACTCTGTACCTACGTATTAATAACTGAAGTCATTCCGTTACCTGGGAGAGCATTCAGCCAGAGGAAAGGTCTGGGGCTCAGACCATCACAGAACAATGCCTGCCCACTTAGCCAAACATCTCCTGGCCTCATTATTTTTCTTGGGGTACAGGGAAAAGCTGACTTGAATTTCAGCCCTTGTTCTTTTTTTTCGAGGGGGCAGACTCTCGCTCTGTTGCCCATGCTGGAGTGTAGTGACATGACCTCGGCTCACTGCAACCTCTGCTTTCTGGGTTCAAGCTATTCTCCTGCCTCAGCCTCCTGAGTAGCTGGGACTACAGGTGCGTGCCACCACGCCAAGCTAATATTTTTGTATTTTTAGTAGAGATGGGGTTTTGCCACATTGGCCAGGCTGGTCTCAAACTCCTCACCTCAGGTGATCCGCCCACCTGGGCCTCCCAGAGTGCTGGAATTACAGGCGTGAGCCACTGCGCCAGGCCTGAATTTCAGCCCTTGTTCTTTAATCTTGTAATCTTCCGGTTTGGCCTGCCTCATTGACATTTCTGGTTCAGTCATTTTTACCTGCATGGATTTGAACACAAATACTTGTATCCTTTATCTCTAGAACTGCCCCTGTCTTTTTCCATGCTGTACAGCAGCAAGTATTTATTGAGGAACTATTCATCTAGAAAAGCATGCCAAAAGAATGTCAGCTAAAAACCAGGAACGAGAAGCCACTGACTTCCAAATATACAAGCCAAAGAACCAATTTTAGGGATATGTTTAAGTAACTGACCTATTTATTCCAAAAAGTAATTTTTGTAGAGTACAGAATCTCTCTCTCTAAATAGTATCAGAAATAATCTTAATTTTTTTTTTTTTTTTTTAAAGACAGAGTCTTGCTCTGTTGCCCAGGCTGGAGTGCAGTGGCACCATCTCGGCTCACTGCAAGCTCCGCCTCCCGGGTTCACGCCATTCTCCTGCCTCAGCCTCCCGAGTAGCTGGGACTACAGGCGCCCGCCACCACGTCCGGCTAATCTTTTGTATTTTTTAGTAGAGATGGGGTTTCACTGTGTTAGCCAAGATAGTCTTGATCTCCTGACCTCGTGATCCGCTCACTTCGCCCTCCCAAAGTGCTGGGATTATAGGCGTGAGCCACCGTGCCTGGCCCTTCTTAATTGTTTTTTTAAGGATCCCTTTAATAGTGATCTTTTAACCCCCCCCCCAAAAAAAAAGCCTTTTGAAAGCTGCCTTTTTATACCACTGAGAACACCTATGGAAACTGAGAACTTGATGCAGGGTTTTAACAGTCAGACCTAGAGGCTTCAAGACTTTAACCTGAAACTAAGCTGGGTCCTAAAGACGGTAAATAGAAGAGTAGGATTATACACTAGAAAGAGCATAGGTTTCACAGTTAGAAGACCTGTGGGTGCTTGTTCTCTAAAGCAGCGACTTGGACTTTAATATATAATCTCTAAAATGTAACTGGAAAAACTGTCTGAATTGCTATAGAGCTTTGAGCTAAATTTGTAGCTATGCATAGCAAAGGTATAGTCTCCACATAAACTTGTTTTTATTTCCAAACACTATTTCAAAAAACTATTATGTGATCTTGAGATGATTCCTTAAACCAGTTACCCTGAGATTACTCACATGAGTGAGGGTAATCTGAAGATAACGCACACTGGGTTATTAGAAAGAGCACCGGATGAGACAAAATGTAGGAAGACTTGTTATAAACTGCAGAAAAGCAAACAGATTTTCATTACAACACCATGCAATAATCAAGACTGGTTATTCCTTAACCAAACATACATCGTATTGATGGGACGTATCCTATAGTTCGGCACTAAAATTTAGAAATAAAAACCCCAGTCTCTAAAAAGTATACAAAATAAAAGATGAATAAAAGGAAAGAAATGAGAAATTCTCAGTCTAAAACCAGTGTATTTCTAACAAGTTTGCTATGACCTTGAAAACTCTTAAGAGATGAGATGACATACATTCATTTGATTTTGAAGTCTGTCTTTTCTTTTTCTTCATCTTTTTTAAATATATTTCCAACCAGACCAAAATCCGTCAAAGAAATGGGAGAAAAAGCAATAAGAAATTCCAGATGTTGCCACATAGGAAGTGGAAGATAGATGTGACTAAGTGATCACTTACTAAGTTAAGCATTTTCATACAAGCTATTCTTTAAGTTTTTTTGTTTGTTTGTTTTTAGAGACAGAGTCTTGCTCTGTCACCCAGGCTGGAATGCAGTGGCACAATTTCGGCTCACTGCAACCTCCACCTCCCATGTTCAAACAATTCTCCTGCCTCAGCCTCTTGAGTAGTTGGGATTGCAGGCATGTGGCACCATGCCCGGCTAATTTTTGTATTTTTACTAGAGACAGGGTTTCACCAGATTGGCCAGGCTGGTCTTGAACTCCTGACCTCAGGGGATCCACCCGCCTTGGCTTCCCAAAGCGGTGGGATTACAGGCGTGAGCCACGGTGCCCAGCCTACTTTAATTTTTATAAGAAACACATTATTATCTTCCACTTTACAGATGAAGAAACAGATCTCAAGAGGAGATACTTTGGCCAAGATCATAAGATAGGTAAAGTGAAGTCCTACCATTTCTCTCTGACCTCAAAGCCCACGTCCTCTCTACACCATAGTACTTTAGGGAAACCCAGCATTGTCTCAGATCAGTTGAGCTGGGCAAACAAGGAGAAGAAAGAACAGGCCAAAGACAGCATGGAAGAAGCTCTGTCTCTAAAAAAACGTGGAAATAGACTCAACTGCACAAATCTGTAGGTTTTACAGCAATATGACCCAAACTACTAAATACATTTCTGCAGAATAATTTACAGCCTATAATTTAGAGAACACTTACTCTGCAAATGTTTGTTTTACTCTGACCTTTATTCTGAGTTGGAGCCCTTTCATAGGTTTTTCTAGAAGAAAAAGTTTGAGCTAAAATGTTTCTTAGAGAACAGCTAAGTCCCCTACCTTACACTTTATAGATAAGGGAACTGAGGCCAAACAGGTGAAGATAATCTGAAAATCTATAAGTGACAACTGCTATTCTGTTTCAGAGCCTACTAAACTGACGATCTTTCCACCAAAATGAAGACATGATTTCCCAGGCAGGACAGGATGGCTTCCAAATTCTGTGGTCTATTTTAGGAACTTGATAGTCTCATTTTGCTTTGGCTGTAATAATACCAAATTCATATCTTCTTCCTTCTATTGTGTGACAAAGGCAGATGGAAGCTAAAATCTTCTTTGCATTCAATTTAATATACATTAATCCAACAGCTTCCTAGTAATAATGCTGGGGATAAAACTGGAGTAAGCCACATTCCCACACTCTAGAGGGAGAAATGTTATTTACAAATACTTCCTGGGATAGATAGGAGTCATTAGTTCTACTGGAGTGTAGTCAGGAAAGAGAATTGCCACAAAAATGCCCCCTTTATCCTCTTTAAAACATTTTTTTAACTAGGCCTCCCTGCAATAAATTACCCTAATGCTAAACTTGATCTGCGTTATCTTTCAGTTCAATGGGAGACCTTTCACCAGGGTTTAGCAAAGAGTGGGCAAATGAGCCATCTATCGTCCTACGAGATCTGAAAATAATCCTAAATGAAGCTTCCTAGTTCTTAAACTGAAAAAGTGGCCTTGCATCCTCAGTTCTCCTAGTCTCCTATCCCGCCCAAATTACTTAAAAAGCAGAGTACACCAGCCCAACATCCAAAATGATTTATGGCACAGATGGAGCTTGCAAAGTAGATAGAAGGTAAATGTTTTCCTGTCCTCCAAAATAATAATAAAGACTATGATAATAATCATTTAAAATGCTACTCAAAAACAAACCAAAACATGAGTGTCCTATCTACTAAGTCTAATATGGTTCTAGAGACTTCTCACTGCTACTGACAAATGCTGGAGTGGGCAGTAATTACCTGATTCCTACACCTCCCTCAGTGTAAGGAGAAAATTCAGAGAGTTTAAATTTAAAAATGTATTTCTCTTCTACTTAGGACATTCTCTTCTATCCCTAATCCAGCCTCTTCCATCCAAATTTGGAAACAGGCATCCATTTCAGAAGGGAACCCAGGACTGCAGGAGTCTGGAAGCACTGCCGGCCACCGCAGTCACAGCCACCTGCAGGGGACCTGTCTCATGGAGGGATAACCCGGTTCTAGGATGTGAGAAGGAATAAGAAAGCCTTAACACAGGGCAAGAAATCAAAGAATCTTTGAAGCCTCTGTAAATACAATTAAAATTAAGTATCATTATCTTAAAAGTCCTCTTAAAAAAAAAAAAAAAAAAAAAACTATGCTCAAGAAACCATTTTACCTTTTTTGATTCATAAGAAGTTCTCTGTGAAGATCTTGATGGTTCCGGGAGGTTTTGACAGGATTGATCAGTTTCTGAGGCCTAATGAGTTCAGGATTGTCATCTTCTATGTAGTCTGGCTCGGCCATGATGCTTCTTGTAACGAGATATGAGTCCTTAGGGTCGATAACCTCAGGTGGGCCGTCTGAAAGAGAAAGATGAGAAATACTCATTTGCAGTTTTTGCCAAGGCTTCTCCCACACATGCAGAGGCTCACAGAGCTGTGCTCAGTATGCTAACCCATGCCATCCTCCTGGGTCCACTCTGAGGTATCACTGATATATCTTCTAAAGCGCTTGGAATGTAACTGGGGTGCGGCAGGGAAGAGAATGGTGGCCTGGTCTTGTCTTGCCCATGACTAAGGCCAGGGAGCCCTGTGGCCTGACTTCTATCACTGCCACTGCCACACCTTGAGTTCCAGTCACAAAGGATGCTTTCTGCCACCCTGTCTCTGTATCAACTTCAGAACAAGCACCTGAGTATGTCAGAAAAAAGAAAGTTCAAATGAAAATTCGAACACTGGCCCACGAGGGCTGCAGTCGGACACATGTGTCAGGAAAGCAGGGCCTACAAACTAAAGCTGGCCTTTTGCCTGTTGAACTGGAGTTTGTTAAATATTTCGCTGACGGTTATTGGTTATAAACCTGTTTATCAAACACAGAACAAAGACAGGATGGAATCAGTCACCCTCCACCAGATTCTAAGATGCCTAACCTTTCTCCTAGCCACTCAGCTGCATATTTACCTTATCTTATACACAGCATCACTGAGGCCAGTCACACAGGACTGAAACTGCTGTTTCACTGCCTGCTTCTCCCACCTCTGTGCCATATGTATTCCCCTGTTACAAAATACAAGGCCGGGAAAGGTAGCTCATGCCTGTAATCCTAGCACTTTGGGAGGCTGATGTGGGAGGATCCCTGAGGCCAGGAGCTCAAGACCAGCCTGGGCACTACAGCAAGATCCCATATGTTTAAAAAAAGTTTTAAATGCCCTGGGCATAGTGGTACATGCCTGCAGTCTCAGCTCCTCACGGGGCTGAGGTGGGAGGATCACTTGGACCTAAGAGTTGAGAGGCTGCAGTGGGCTATGATTGCACCACTGCACTCCAGCCTGGGTGACAGAGCAAGAGCAAGACCT
>NW_012109030.1:3251644-3266372 GCF_000951045.1 Mandrillus leucophaeus | reverse complement strand
AAAAGAGGCTGGGCACAGTGGCTCATGTCTGTAACCCCAGCACTTTGGGAGGCTAAGGTGGGTGGATCACTTGAGGCCGGGGGTTTGAGACCAGCCTGGCCAAAATGGTGAAACCTTATCTCTACTAAAAATACAAAAATTAGCTAGGCGTGGTGGTGCACGCGGGTAGTCCCAGCTACTTGGGAGGCTGAAGCAGGAGAATCGCTTGAACCTGGAGGCAGAGGTTGCAGTGAGCCGAGATCACGCCATTGCACTCCAGCCTGGGTGACACATCGAGACTGTCTCAAACCAAACAAAACAGAAAAGGAAAGGGAATGAAATGTATATATACAGCCCCTCACATAACTTACTTTGGGACCCATTCTCCGTCTACACTGAGTCTGTGTTCCCAGGCTTACGTAAGTCCTCAAACCTGGCTCTGAATAAATCTAACTGCGATTTCTCTAAGTTTTAGTGCTTGTTGTTTCACTTGCTGGTCAATACGCACCGGACCCAGGTCCTTTATTGCTAATCCTTCAGCCTCAGCAAATCAATCTACACTACAAACATATCAATGCGGACCCTGCGCCAGTGGAAGAGGCTTCCAGGGCTCAGCACGGTGCTCGCTGGCCTGTGACACTGGTCACTGTCTCCTTCCTTAAGCACCTTGTGGGATTCATCCTGCTCGTATCCTTCCAGGCCCTTCCTCAAATGTCACCTTCTCAGAGAGGCCTGACTTCCTAGCCGCCCTGCTGAAAAGTATGACCTGGCCCCCAGCACCTCCCATGTTATGTTCCGTCCACCAAACCACAGCAACATCTTTACAAAGTGAATGTGAAAATAAAGAGAATGAAAATCCAAAGGCGAAGTCAACTGAAAAATCATGTAGCTGCAACGTTTGTTCAAATATCTTAAATATCACCGCATGATTAAGGCTCAAAATTATCAACCAATAAGGCATGTATAATAAATTACACCAAGCATTCCTCAGACACTATCTGCATTGATCTTTTAACAACAAGAACGCCTGCAACCCGAACTGAATTGAGAATTACAAACCTCGCAGAGGGTGACTCAGGGAACCCATCACAGCCAGCCTGATTTCAACACACTGTCCCATGGAAAAACGTGCTCCTCGGCGAAATCCTAAATGCACTACATACACCTCTGTGCAGCCACAAGCGTCTGAAAAAATCAACTGCAGTTTGATTCTAGTTAATCATAGACAAGAAGGCTACACACTTCCAGAAAAGGCTATCTCTGCCCTTCACCATGGATAATCTCCATGACGCCAAACCCAAACAGACAACCGCCTCTGACCTTGACCTCGTTATTACAGTTGGGGAGGAGCTGGAGGGAATGTGACAGAAGAGCCGGCCAGTGATCAGCAGCGAGAAGAGCGCATGCAAAGGCCACAGGGTAGGAGGGTGCCTGGGGGGGGAGATGAGAAACAGCAAAGCAGCCAGGGTGGCTGCATGGGAGGGAGGGATGGTGAGGATATAGAGTGTGGGAATTTCAACACCAGTGCTGGCATTCTGGTCCTCATCCTGAGGGCCATGAGGAGCCATTCCCAGGTTCTGAGCAGAGTAATGACAGTATCTGACTCATGAGTTAAAAGATTACTCCAGCTCCTAGGTTTACAACAGGCTGCAGGCAGGCAGGCAGGGAGTCAGGATGGCAGCTGCAAGGGTCATCCAGGTGAGAGATGCTTTAGACTCACGCAACAGCAGCACAGGTAGGCGGAGAGCCTGATTCAAGATGTATTTTAAAGGTAAAGTCTCTGGGACTTCCTGAAAGACTGGACACGAGGCGTGAAAAGCACAGAGGAATCAAGGATGACTCGGAAGTTTCTGGCCCGAGCAACCAGAAGGCTCAAGTTGCCATGACAGGAGGCTGAAAGAGCAAGTGGATCTGGGACGTGTCGAGTCTGAGATGTCTGATCGACATGGAAGAGGCGACAGCGAGAGGGCAAGTACAGTCAGCGCTCAAGTCCGGGTGACTTTCTCTCCTTTACCTGAGTGACTGGCCCTCCGTGGCCTCAGGCTTTGCCTGCCCTCCACTTTCCATCCCCTCCTCCTCTGTCCCGCGCTCCCACTGCTCCCTCAACTACAGACAGCACAAGATGCCCACTTCCAGCCTCTCCTGGAGGTCAGCGCTCGGGTGCAAACATGCCGTGGGCCTTGTTGCCAGGAGGGAGGTTGAGCTTCCAGTCTGTAGAAAGAAATGACTTAAGTTCTGAATCTAAGAAACATGCCTTAGCTTGGGACTTTTTTCTGACTTCTCTTTAGACTTAGTTGCTTGGAAGTCTTTCTTCTCCATAGCACCAGTGGGGTGAGGGGCACCCGAGCCTGTCTCCTATTAGAGAGACACAGCCACTGGGAGCTGGTGCAGGAGGGGAGGGCTGTGGTTGACTTTTCAGACACTTGTGGCTGCACAGAGGTGTGTGTAGTGCATTTAGGATTTCAGCCCAGGAGCACGTTTTTCCGTGGGACAGTGTGCTGAAGTATACGTATGTGCTGTCAACACAGGCGCAAACATCTTCCTTCTTTTTCACTGGTTTGTTCTTCTTCACAACTGGAGCTGGAAAAGGGAGTGCACAGGAGTGTCTCAGTCTGAGTTAAGCATGGAGACCTTAAGCCTGTCCTCAGAACAGGTGGCAAGGTCCCTGCAGCTCCTCATGCACTGGCCACAGTGGGGTCTGGGAAGTGGTCATTTACTAACAAGGGGGTGAACGGGCCGGGAGCAACCCCCTCCTTGAGTCTCTGCATTCAGGGCAGTGGTGCTGGGAGAACCATGTGGGATCTGGGTTCCAGCTGCTTCTCAGTGACACCCCGTCCTGGACCTGTGACTAGCACACGGCAATAACCATCACAATGACCTTCTTCAAAGCTCTCTTCCTTCTGCCAGCCGTCTTGCTCACTGCTACCAACGCTGGAAAATACAACTCTGGTATAAGGGAACTCTTGCATCTCACAAATCCTATCTTCCAATCAAGCTGAAACCAATATTCTTGCTCTGCACATCCTCGCACCCCGCCTTCCTCTACCAGCGTGCTCACAGCAGCACTGCTCCCTCCAAAGGCATGTTGAGCCTTTTCCCACTGCAGCCCCGGACCTCCACAGAGCCAAACCCACACATCCGGCAGATCCAAATAAACGCCACATCTGCCCGGACACCTTCCCAAATTCCATGGGATGTTCTTTGTTCTCTCTTCCTAGTATTCATCGACCACCACCTTTGTATTACAGCAACGTGGATATAAATCTTATCCCCTCTTCACTGCAAAGAACATGTCTGGTTTATGTTCCTATTCCTTTGATCCCTTGGACTTGTTCAGTAAGTATTACCTAAATGAAGTAACAAAGGCATGGGCTAACGACAGAGGGTGCCCCTGAGCCATCTGGATTCCACCACCACAAGGTACAGTGCAGAAAGTGGGGCTGAGAGGCCAGGTACATTTCCTCACTGGGCATCAAGAATCCAGGAGCCTGAGAGTAAAGATGTGGTAGAAATGTCTAGAGGTACAAGTACTTTGCAGGCAAATATTATTGACATGAAACAAGTAACTTGTTTCATGGTCAAGTAACTTACTCAAAGTCATTTTTTTTTAAATGTATCAAGTCAATTAAGGAAAACCAGAACCAGCTCAGCGAAGAAGAAATAAAACTGGTTTGAGATCCTGGACAAAGTTTAACTTCCCTGACCCCCAGTTCTATGTGTAAAATGAATGTTGTAAAAATTGAGTAAAATGTGTATGCAAGGGCTCTCTCTAATCCCTGGCACAAACATGAGAACTCAACAGAAGCTATTATAAGCCCAACTATGTGATGAGCAACATTTCATACTTTATTTAGAGGCCTGGAAATCTCTGTATAGGAAACTCTACTTCTCTGGGCTTCGATTTCTTCAAAAACTTCACTTCAGTTGAATGACCCGCAGACTTTCTCACTGATAACGTTCAATGGTTCTTGAACCCATTCATGCCACTAACATAAGAAGCTTCTGCAAAGTCTAAAAAGGTCTACCACACTGCCAAGGTGCTGCATGAAGCTCTGAATGGCTCCAGTGGTTCAGAGTAGGGCAGGAAACAGGCAGGTCTGATGACAAGGGCCTTTCGTGCTGTTCTGAACGGAGGGGACTCACAGATTTTTAAGCTAATGAATAATAAAAGAGAATTGTATTTCAGACAGATACACAATGCACTGAAAAATGCTGCCTGAAGAGAATTCTACCTTTAATTTCCACTAAGCAACACATGGAAGTCATTACTTGACTCTACTATCCCAGAGAATTGGGAAATCCCATGCTTACAGATGGATTTTGAGTCCTTGCTTTTCATGTTTTTCCCTTTCCAAAGTCCACTCTGGGCCCAGCTCTCTGGCTATCCCGGGTACTTCTGCTGACTGCTTTCCAGAGGTGAATTACCATTCCCTCGGAAAACTTTCACAACTGGGCTGATAAAACGAACGCTGACCATAGCTGGCTTGCCCCAGCAGACTGCTCTGGCTCCATATCTGCATATTTCTACATCAAACAGATACAATAAATTCAAAACCTAATCCTATAAGATTTAAAAATCAGAACTTAGAGATTATGCTAACTTTCATGTTTACCTAAATATTTAAGACCTAATTCTATCTAGAAGCACTAACACTTGAATCCTTTCTAAAACAATCTCTTGGCACATGGTAATGTGTACAGTTTACAGGTGTCTACTACCAACCAAAACGAAACAAACTTTTGAACTGCCATAACTTCTGGAAAGTTGAAAGTAATTCCAAGGTATTTTTGGAGAATCTGTTTCCTAAGCTGTCTCTAAGATTCTGGCAACCCTCTGGCAATACCCTGAGAAACCCAAGTTACGTAAGGTGGAGGCGGCAAACTCCAGACCAGGTCAGCCTGAAAACGGAAAGACACGGCTCGGATCCAAAGCCTCCCTCTCAGCACCCACAGTTCCCAGACAGGCAGGAGTCTGAGTTCCAGTAAGAATTTTTACCAAAGTGCAGTTGGTTTCATCACAAACTCCTGACTTGCCTGGCCCCAAGGCAAACCTAAAAATTTCCATCTTAGACCAAGAGACAGTGGCATCACCTGGAAATCAAAGGCAACAGACAGGTGCCCAGGAGATTTCTGTGGCCACCAACCTGGTGCACCAAGGCTTAGAAACGACGTCCCACCAGAGTCTTATGTGTAAGTGCAGAAATGTTATTGTTTCATCTCTGTCAAGGCCCACTACAGCTGTAGGACAGTCCCCTGTGGCTTCCCAGGACGGTCATTTAAAATAATGACGAGCTCAACAAATTTGCTGCCAATATGCTGTTGTACAAATGCCAAACAGTGAGGCTCTTGGGAAAGTATCACATTCATTTTCTCATCAGTTTTTTCATCCCCCGAAAATGTATTTTTACAAATAACGCACATATTTTATATTTAGAAAATGGCAGAGGAGGAGGGAGTGAGTAGAGTACTACGGAAGGCAAGAAATATCCGACAGACATCTGCCTACAGCAACCAGAAGCTGGCCCAAGTGAGGTGGGAACGACCAGTAGATGGCGACGGCTCCTCAACTAATGAGGTGTCCAGAGCCGGACTGGCAGGTCCGCTTTCCTTAGGACAGCCAGAGTGGGGCAGCCATGCCCGCTCTGCCCTCCTGCACTGTAGTCAAAGCACACCCCAAAAGCAGTTGGCCATTCTGAGAGATGCGGTGAAAGGAATCCATCCTGGAGCTGGTGTCCATGTCACCTGGGGGTATATGTAAGCTTCCACCGTCACTTGGTCCTCATACGGCCCACGAGGTCGGGGTCATGACTCCCTAGTCTCCAAATGAGGCTGACAGTTTCAAGAGCATGGGTTAGAGTGGGGCTCCCTGCATCTGCATTCCAGCTTCCTCACTTGCTCTAAGTATGATCTTGGGTAAGGGCCTTCGCCGGTTCAACAACAGCAACAATGAAAAAGGACTGATAGATCTCACAGGGTTGCTATGAGGAGTAAATAAGAAACGCACCCACCGGGCCGCGGTGACTCACACCTGTAATCCCAGCACTTTGGGAGGCTGAGGCGGGCGGATCATGAGGTCCAGAGATAGAGACCACCCGGGCCAACATGGTGAAACCCTCTACTAAAAATACAAAAATTGGTTGGGTGTGGTGGCGCGTTCCTGTAATACCAGCTACTTGGGAGGCTAAGGCAGGAGAATCACTTGAACCCAGGAGGCGGAGGCTGTAGTGGACTGAGATCGCATCACTGCACTCCAGCCTGGAGACAGAGCGAGACTCTGCCTCAAAAAAAAAGAAAAAGAAATGCACCAAACACAATGTCTACAACACAGTAAGACTTCAACAGATGTCACCTGCTATGAGTGCTGTCACTGGCAACGAATAAGAATAAATTAGTAATAAGAACGCCGTCACTTGCTGCCCAAGGCTACCCAGATTTGACCTTGAGTCTGTGTAATTCCAAAAGCAAGCTCTTAGGCACTCCATGGGCTGGGATGACGATGGAGGAACCAGGTTTGAGTTTAACAGAATGATTTCCTGTCTCTCAACAGGACGCTGGAAGCTTTCTAATATCACAGCTTTACGATCCCAAACAGAAAACATCTTGCAATGGATGACATTAAAGTTAGACGGGAGGCAGGAAAGACAAATTTCATTCAAACATATTAATATAAATGTTTTTTATAAGCATGTTTATGGCAGTGCCATTCATAATAGTCCCAAACTGGAGGCAACTCAAATGTCCACTAACAGTAGGATGGGTAAGTAAACAGCAGTGTGCTGATAAAGTGGAATACTACCCAGCAATGAGAATGAACCAACAATTCTGCAAGCAAAGCACAGTTGAATCTCACAAATACAATGTTGAGCAAACAAAGCCAGACGCAGAAGAGTATATACTGCATGCGTCCACGTACATAATGTTCAAAACCAGGCAAAACCAACCTTTGATGTTAGGTGTCAGGATAACGGTTATTTTGGGAGTGAACAGACGGCAGTACAAATGGGGCTTCCAGGGTCTGGAAAAGATTGTTTCTGGGTTATACAGATTCTGGTGACACAGGTGTGTTCCCTCTGAAAATTCGCCCTCAGTCAGTACACTTTTTTGGTGCATGCCCCCCTCTGCACGTGTAAGAGCACATGTTCAACAGCTATTAAAATTACTATCCAGAAGTCACTTGGTAGCTGCTGCATTATGACAGTTCTGTCATTTCATCCATCTTAAACCGTGCACAACCCATGGGAAGTTATACAGCATAATGGAAAAAAGCATCAGGCTTGAAGACCACCCATCTTGAATGAGAATCCCTTGTTAGGTCACTCATCAATTATGTGATTTTATAAAATTATTTAACTTGAGTCTTGATTTCCTCAACTGGAAATCAGAGCTAGTACACTTGCATGTGCAGAGCTGATCTCAGCATTCTCAAAAACTCATGGAAAACATCTACCCTCCACAATACTTGCCCACATGACAGAAGCTCAACAAAGTGGGCAAACAGTCCCAACAAACTAATTCAATACTCCAACTCTCCGTTAATGTTCCATCAACATGAAAGTGAATGACCATATACCGCAAGTACACTAGTTTAGACAAAGAATAATGATGAACCCAGTCTTGGCCTCTGTTCATTTTTCCAATGTGGACAGGGAAGGATGACAGAGAGGGGACAGGGAGGGAGAAAGTGTTGTGGAAGAAAGACAATGACTGGAGCAGGATCTCACAGAGGCTTGTGCCAAAGTTGGGTAAACCAAGACCCAGCTGCTATCTGTCAGAAGAAAGTGAGGCTGATAGTCAACCAATGACAGTTTGGGTTGCTTTCCATGGAAACTAGCAAATTACTCCTGCAACTAAATTTCTTCGGCCTTACACCTCCCCAAAGTCTCAATCTTGGCTAAAAAGAGGCATTTTCTATATTGTCCAAATATATCATGATCAAAGCCAAAGTTAAAAAAAACAAAGCAGCTCTTGCATAATCTAGTTTTGCCAGGAAATTGGATATTCAAACAAACTTAGAAAAGACTAAAGACAAAATATAGAGAGAAAATGAAAACAAAAACAAAAATACTCTAGGGTGTGAGAACAAGAAGTCTCTAGATAGAAGAAAACTAATAGAAAATAAAGAGTCATTCAATTCCTAGCTCAGGGGAGGAGGTAAAAATGGATTAAAGGGTGAATAAAATCCTTCAAGGGCCCACAGCCAACTATAACAGCCCCTTGTCTTGGCAAGAGGCTGATCCTTGGTGACTTTTTTCACTCAGTTGAAAGTCCTAGGACTGCAGATAAGACACAAAGCCCACAGCCTCACTTCCTCCCCTCCTGTGCAGATTCCAGAATTCCCTGGTAGACTGCAGAACTACCCTCATCCTGTGAGTAGTACGTGGTGGGAGGGAGGAATGTCCCCTAGGCTCAGCCAACAGCAGCACATCTATGGGAGAAACGAGAAGGGTGACCAGACGTCTGCCATCTTCACCGTATGGAGGTGACACACAGTCAGAGCCTGCTCTGCTCTGCAGCACTGGGTGCCCCAGCCTAGTCAGTCCCATCTGAGGCCCCAAAGCACAGAATGTTTATCAACCAAACAGGTGCATTTGGGCTTATTCCCAGGACAATGGCTGGGCCTGAGAACTATTCTAGAGAAATTTCCCCCTGAGAAGGGCCTTGGCTAACGTTCCCCAGACCAACTGCTCCCCAGGCGCTGGCAGTGTCACTTGGCCTGTCAGGTGTTATTTCCGGTAAGAAGTGCCTGTGCCTCTGGCCCTCAAGGTCTGCCCCCAAGGGCTGTAATCAGTGGTCAGTAACAGAAAACAAGTGTCATTCTTCAAATATTCACAGAAACAGCATGTTACTATCCACATGACAGTCCACACCCGGGGGACTTTCCTCAGGTCATCCAGGGCTCCCTCCTTTGGTGACACTCTCCTGGGCCTCTCCTGGGTCTGGGGCTGGTGTCCATCTCCTTGCTGATGCAAAGGCAGCCCCTGGACCACCCTCCCCCCGTCCTCTCCCACCTTTCTGCCCACACTTCCTCTTCCCTCCCTTTAACGCCACCAGCAGTCCAGGCAGATGGCCACAGCCCTGTCCTCTTCTCTCAGTCATGCCTCTGGAGACCCCACACACCTTTACCCCTTCTGCTCCATGAGCTGTTTCTGAATGTGTGTGAAGATCGTTCCTGTCTTCCCGAGCTCTGGCTCTGAAATACCAACTTCGCACTGGAATGTTCACCTCAGAATCAACAGACATCGAGCTGAGCTCCACCTTACTCACCATTTACTGAAGGCCGCCCGGGTGCCAGACACTGTCCAGGTGCTGGGAACGACACTCAAAGGACAGAGCCGACCCCACCCCAGAGGGCCTACACTGCAGCGGAAGTCATCCCAGGCAAATTTGAGTTGGAGCTATTGTTTCTCAAAAGCAACAGAGAAGGCAGCACACACATCATTCTTCCACTGAGAAACAACCCCTCGCAGTCTTCCCTTAACTTCCTTATTTCTCCAAAAGGTTCTATCTCACAGGTTTCAACCCTACGTACAGAATCGATCATCAGTTCCCTTCCATAAACGCATCTGAAAATCATGCCCTATCACCAGCCGCTCATCCCTCATCCTGGGAATGATGCACTTGGCTTCTCCATGGCCTCCATCCCCCCGGCTGCCTTTCCCCCTAATCCAGCTGCATCCTCAGTCAAATCCAATGAGCTAACTCATTTCATCAGATCAGGGCCACCGAGCCGAGCATCAGTGGTCACCTCAGGCGAGGATGCTAAACTGTTTGGCCTTCTGTGGCCCCCTTCTCGATAGCAGAGTCCTCAACTACCTTTTCAAATGTGTGGTTCTTAACTCTCTGGCACCAACTCCAGCCAGCCAGTACACATCAAGCCCATGCACGTTCCCATCTCCACCCCTGCTCCCTATTTCCTCCTGGGCAGAAATCTGCCCCCGCTGGCCAGTCAAACTCCAGGCACCTTGCAAAGACCAGTTCACAGCCTGCATCCCTCAGTCTTCCTGGGGCCTCTCCTTTGGAGACATCTCCTCCTGTTTGAACTGCTGTGAAAGAACTGCACTGGACGCCCCTTGCCACAGGCACTTCCCCACCCGGTGAGCTAATTTCCCACGTGTTTCCACATTGTCTCCCCTTGAAGGACACAGAAGTGAATCTCTGCAGAAGGGAAAAGACCTGAGTGACTTCCATCCTCTCCCCTCTGCTCTGGCACGACGGCTTGTACACAGGCCACACAAAGTAGCAGTGGCCTCACAGTGACTAGCAGACACACAAGAGTTAGGAGACAGCTGGAGCCGCCAACTCGTTGTGCCTTTGGCTGACCTCCAGAGGCCCACGAACCTCTGGTCTTACCCCCTATATTGCCTTCCCCAGCCCTGGGCTGTATGTCATACTGTGTGTACCTTATTAAAATTTACTGAATGGGCCGGGCAGGGTGGCTTATGCCTGTAACCCCAGCACTTTGAGAGGCTGAAGCGGATGGATTACATAAGGTCAAGAGTTTGAGAACAGCCTGGCCAACATGGTGAAACCCCGTCTCTACTTTAAAAAATATATATATATACAAAAATGAGCCAGACATGGTGGCGCATACCTGTAGTCCCAGCTACTTAGGAGGCTGAGGCACAAGAATCGCTTGAACCCAGGAGGCAGAGGCGGCAATGAGCCGAGATCACGCCACCGCACTCCAGCCTGGGCAATGCAGCAAGACTTCATCTCAAAAAAACAAACAAAAAAAAAGTATTGAGTAAACAGGATAACATGGGCAGCTTAGGGTATCCACATGTAGGAACTTCCCCCACCAAGTCTTTCCTGGCTCCCCCTCAGTGTTTTCCCTTTACTTTCCTGCAGGACTCCGTTAATACCTCTCCTAGGATACTAAAGTCTGCTTCTATTAAAATTAAATTTGAAGTTGTCTTCTTTCTCACGTTAAGCCCATAAAGGGAAGGCCTGACTCGCACTCATTCCTTAACCTCGCAAACATTTCAGTCACACGGTGGGCAGCCGAAATTGACCAGATAACGCTCACTTTACATTTAGAAGGGCAGACATCAGATTTCCAAAAGGACCCAAAAACAGAGTAGGAAAGGTCAACCCACGCTTTGAACAAATTCTGTGTCTTCATTTGATCTCAAAAGAGCTCAGAACTAGTAAGACACACAATTTTCTTTACACATACGAGTACAGAGAACCAAATACCCATTTCTCTAACCAACAGATGTGCTTCCTCTTGAATAAGATGGCTCAAAAAAAATCCTCACTAAAAGTCCGTAACACTAACTGCTGTGTATGAATAGTGAGTCTTTTGCCAAAGAAAGAGAACGTAAGGCTTTTGTCTGGTGGGAAATAGATATATTAGTACATTGGCTTGCATAAATATTCCCATGAAATAATTAGTAGTTCATTAACATGCAGCACATCAATCTGCAAAAACTTCTAAGCAATCGAAATCCTGCCAATTAATGGTTTCTTTAATAAGTGATTGCCTTAAACTCATTGGCCTTAAAATTGATAAATTACACTTATCACATAACATTTGATAGATGACTATTAAGTGATTTGGAGTTTCTCTCTCCTATGTAAAGTAGCTTGATGAAATCTGAAATTCAAGGACTCTTGATTTTACCACTGAAGTATGTTCTGTGGTCTAACAGTGTCACCCAGTGGTAAAAGGCACAGTTTGGTGTTCAGGGGAACTGTTGCTTTTTAAAAGAAATAACCATCATATGTGTTTCTTTACTAAAAGGAAAATAAAAAAAACACTTTTTTGAATTGCAAGAAGAAAACCAGTATGTAAATTCTAAAAAACATGACCGGCACAGAAGAGGGCAGCTCGTCATCCAAGGCCACTCTGAAGCCTTTGGAGACCACTCAGGAAGGAGCATGCAGACCTGAGCTTTGGAGACCACTCAGGAAGGAGCATGCAGTCCTGAGCTCAGGAGAGAGGCGCGGTGGTGTAGGACCCGTGACTCAGAGCGGTGCAGGAGGAGCTGAAATTAGTCCATTCCCCAGGCCAAACGAGACACCACAGGCCACCCTTGCTCTCAGCTGCACTGTGTCCTTCCTGCTTTGCCCATCTGCCATGCAGCCACGATTGTCTAAAGTTCAGCTCTTTCAGAAAAAAAAAAGCAACCAATTCTGTTCCAAGGTTCACTATCTGATCCTAAAAACTTAAAACAAACAAACAAACAAAAAAACAAAGAACTCTCATATGGTGAAGCTTAATTGAAATAATAAATTATTTAGCTTCCTTATCTGCAAAAAGAGAAGGCTGTGCCAGATGACCCTTGAGATCCCTTATTAGTGAAATGTTCTGATAATAGAGAAGAGTTTGGCTTATCTGCTGGTCTCCACCACACAGGCTTATAACCAAGAGCCCTACAGCTCTTGTCCCACCCTGAGGGCCTGACTGACCTGTGGAGGGCCACACCTTGGCCTCCATTCACTCACCCCTGTTCCCAAGAACCAATGACTTCTCTACATGAAGCCTACTTTGAGTAAGTTTTTAGGTACGCATGTTGAATTACCCAAGCTGCACCCACCCTCACTCCAAGTCTCCCGAGGAGAGACTCAACTGCTTGGCCCAGGATTACAGAAGCCCACACGGGAAGGCAGAGTGGAGTAGATGTTATTTAACCACAAGTCTGTATCCTGGGGCTCCCACAGTCAAGAAACACATTTTTTCAAAATCAAGACCCTTGAACTAGCAGCAATAGTCACCCATACCATATATGATAAACAAAAGTGAGCCAATGTTTATTCTTCTTTGCATAAAATCACCTATACCAACACCTATACATTACAGCATCATTCAATTAATTCAAATTTGAATCCCAGAAACTCTCCTGAAATCAAGCCACAGTTCAGCCCTATTTTTCCTCCCTAGTTTTTCCTGACATACCTTTGCTTACTGTATAAATCCATGGATATTCTTCTTGCCTACTCCCACCAAAGACCAAATACACATGAAAAAAGTTAGTGATGAAGTTTTTCTTATTCCCTTACATTTAGAAAATCAGCATCTACTCTCATAGACCACTTGTAAGAAGATAAATTTCTGCTACTCTCTTTCTGAAGAATTTGTTGGTAATGTGTAGCAAAAGGCCTTACCATGAAACAGCCTTGAACGTGGTTACTTCCACTTTTAGTGGAAGTAAAGAGATCAACAGAGATGTAGACAAGTGTACACAGAATGATATTTATTCCGGCATGGTCTATGATAGTGGAAAAAATGGAAGCCATTTAAATATCTAATAATGGAATACAACGCAGCTTAAAATAATTCCTTATTAGAATCAATAATGAAAGGGAAAATGTTCACAAGGCACTAAATAGGAGAAAAACATCAGGTTCCCAACAGTATGCCCTTTACTTTGGAAAATAAATGCCTACGTGTGTGTCTGTGTGTACAAATGCACAGCATGGTGATCCTCAAAGTGTCATCCCAGGGTCCGAGGCATCGGCACCACCATGGAATTAGTTAAATGCAAATACCTGAGATGCAGTGAATCAGGGTCTCTGGGGGGTGGGCCCAGCAACCTGTGTTTTCATCATGTTTGCTAAGTGTCATATAACCTTTGCAGCAGACATTAAATTTATTCCATTGTACAGACAGGAAAACTAAGGCCCAGCGAGGCCAGGTGACTTGCCTAAATCTACAAAGCTAATCAAGTGCCAGCATCACGCAGCCAGCTCCAGAGTCCATGCTCTGAGGCGCTTTGCTACAGCACCTCTCTATATTAACTCTCCTATTTGGACGTGTGCTCTGTGCTCTTTCTGCTAAATTAATGGCAGGATGCATCCCACTGTTGTCTGATCATCTTCATAGCAGTTTAGTGCTTCTGTTACAAAGCTATTGATCTGGGGGTTGGGGGTGTCTTGGGCACTATCACTAACATCCCCATTAATATACCTCTTGATGAATATCTGGTTGACATCTTTGAAGGCTAAAAAAAATATTTAGATCTAAGTGCACGTTAAATACCAGCACATATAAGCAAAAACTTGAATGCCATCAGCGACGGCATGCAGCATGATACTGACTAAACACACGAGGCACTTGTTGCCTGCTGGAGTGGAGCAGCCATGTGGCAATCCCATGCACAGCTTCCAAACCACCTGGCCACCATCTTTGAAATTATACAAGTTTTCATTGACTTCTTCTCCTTTTTTGGTGTTTGCATGATTTCAAAACTTGCATGTAACAGAATCCTTATTTACATTATGTTATTTTACAGTCACAACATTAAAATTGGTAAAATAAAGTTATCACACTTAATTCCTAAACTGCAAGTTCCTGAAGAAAGAGGCCTCCCTGGGAACTTTTCTCCTATGTTATTTTCTGAGGAGAAAACACCCCGGTCATTCATCTCAGGAAACTACAAACAGGATGGACTGAGAAGATGGTTGATTTCGGCCTAATCATTCATGAGAGGAAGGAAACTACACAGACCACGAAAAGCTTCCTGCTGGGCTAGCTTTCAAAGCCCTCAAACATTCCTGTCTTCAAAAGCTGAAAAATAATTCCATAATATTTATGACCTGGCCCAACTAGCCAAACAAACTAATACTTTTTTTTTTTTTTTTTTTGAGACGGAGTCTTGCTCTGTCACCCAAAGCTGGAGTGCAGTAGCACAAAGATGGCTGACTGCAGCCTTGAAGGAAACTACACAGACCACGAAAAGCTTCCTGCTGGGCTAGCTTTCAAAGCCCTCAAACATTCCTGTCTTCAAAAGCTGAAAAATAATTCCAT
>NW_012109030.1:3247072-3251574 GCF_000951045.1 Mandrillus leucophaeus | reverse complement strand
GCCTCCCAAAGTGCTGGGATTACAGGCGTGAGCCACCGCGCCCGGCCACAAACTAATACTTTCAAAAGAAGAGACTATCTTCAAACAGACTTAATGATAGAAACTGTAGAAGGAACACAGAGACCATGTGTTCAACTTCCTCATTAGGACAGATGAGGAAACTGAGGCCCAGAGACGAAATGACTAAGTTAAGAGAGTGGCAAAGACATTCTGGACCACACAGTGGCAAAGCTCGGACTAGGACCAAGATCGGAGTCCGGTCCGCTCTTCACTACCCAACACTGCCTCTCACTTCTGACTGCTTTGCAAATTTTCTAAATGGATTGCTCACATTTTCTACCAAATTGTGGGTGTTGTGGCACTGTGAGTAACACCACCATTAATGTTACCTCTGGATCAGTAGCTGGATGGCATCTTTGAAGACTATAAAATATGTTTCAACTATAAGTACACTTTAATAACAGCTTGACAGTTTTATCTGCTTCTATAGCTGATCAAGTTTTAAGAAGTAAAAGTCATCATGATGATTTTTAAAGCTTCTCAAGCTAGGAGAAAACTACTGCCTTTTTTTAAATTTGCAGTATTACCACTGAGCAGCTACAATGTTTAAAAACCAGACACTGCTCAGACACAGTTATTTAGACATCCTCTGAGTCTCTACTTCCCACTGCATCTTGCTCCTATTAAAACCTACTATTCCTCAAGCATCAGCATTTCAAATGAAATTAAGTAAGTTGGTGAACAAATTAAATTCAACCCTACCAACCACCAAAGTAAAGACCAGTCTAATTGACAACTCGACCCCAATATTCCCATCAGAACATAATGAAGGCTCAAAAAATGACACAGATGGGCCCACACTACCAAAAATAAACCAGATGCCCCCTCTTCTCACCAACATGTATGACTGCAAATCCTTTACTGCACGGCCACTGTAACTCTACTTTAATCTCCTACCTCCTAGATAAAAATTGTTGGGATACCCAATCACTGAATTGTTCCTACCTCCTGGTCACATCCAACCCAGATCTGGCCCTATTTCCCTAATTCCACCTTCAAACCACCCAGTCCAACCACAAACCCAAGTCTGCCTTTCCAAAATAATCCCAGGGTTCTTCTGGGTACACCTGCCCCAGCAGAAACAAGCTAAATGAAGCCAACTTCTGTATAACTACACGTCGTGTTCCTGGTGGTTTTTGGCTGATGAAATTAGACACTGTCTGAAGTAACTAGTAACGTATGGCAGACTAGAAAGAACCTTAAATAAAAGGTCTACAAACCTAAATCCTGACTTCACTCTCTGGGTTTGTTTCCTTACTGGTAAAATGACAGCCAGTCATCCTATCATTTTATAAGTTTTTCATATCAAATCTCCATATATTGGCCAAACTGTGGGTCAAATAGGTTTGTTTCTATGGAAGAGTATGTTCTAACTTCCAACCACTCACTTACTACAGGTTGAGCATCCCTTATCCGAAACACCAGAAGTGTTCCAGATTTCAGAGCTTTTCCGATTTTAGAACATTTGCGAGTGTTTGGAATATTTCTGAGTATCTACGCTCTGAAATGCTCCAGCGAGCATTCCCTTTGAGCATGTCGGTGCTCAAAAACTTTTGAATTTTGGAGCGTTTCAGATTTCAGATTTGGGATGTTCAACCTGTATTTCACTTTTGAAATACTGAATTAGTCAAGTGTTTGTCTGGAAAACTTCATTTTTCACTCTTAAGAAAAAAGAGACCTTAATGCCAGAAACAACGGTAACAATGGTGTGTTTTTTCTGTAGGCTTAAAATGTTCCATAATTGAAAGAATTTAAGTTGGCTCTTATTTGATTTCTGCTTCTGCAATGAACACTGAGCGTGAGGACCAGGACACATCTGTCTGGGTCTTTGGAGGATTGTCTGTCTCTAACCAAACCCTAGAGAACAGCTATTTCCATGGCCCAGGTCCTTTTAATTCAAGTCTGTTTTCCTACTTCCCTCTCTTCAGGCCACCTCATGGGCTTTCTGTGAACAACCAATAGGCAGGTTTCTTAGGGAGGACACCAAAAGCAAGAAAGGAGTAAAGCAACAGCTGTCAGCAAGCCCAGGACCCAGAGCGCTCTCTGGTTGACTGAACTTGGTTGACTGAACCTGGTTGGCTTAACCGGTCGCTATGTCTCCTACGGGGGAGCACAGGGTGGGCCTGAAGATCAAATGGGGAGCAAGACGTGCTCCAGGAGCTCCCAGCCTGGAGAAGACAGCAGACGCGACAGACCCACCCAAGGGTCAACAACTCTGAACACGGACACCCTGGGGGTCCAGGGGGAGGCACAGGGAGGCCTGAGGGACCAGATGCTCTCTGAGAGCACCTCCTGCCAGTTCCAGGGGAGGCACGTGTGCCCCTGTAGACAGTTCCGTAAGGATGTGTGGGACGCAGGTAACACCACCTAGCTGCAAGTAGCTGGAAGCGCGGGGCTCCTCTGCAGCTCACACGAGAATGCTGGAGTTAGCCCAGGGCTGCTTCAGCACTTGCAGGTGGCAGGAGGGACCTGGGCTCTTCTCCTAGCCCTGCCTCAGCTGCCCCAGGCACACATGGGAATAAGGGAAGGCAGGGACAGCCCCTGAGGAGGGCTCTCTCCAGCTGGAAGGTAAGGCACTCCCAGAAGCCCCTGGGGGCCTTCCTCCATCGCCTCATTGGCCAGAACAGTGTCACATGACCACTCCAGCCACAAAGGGTGCCAGGAAAACGCAAATTGGTATTGAGCAGGGAAGAGGGGATGGCAATGGCTGTCAGGTGGACAATCAAGCCTGCTCTACATGTACACATGCACACACATGTGCATGCACACACACACACAGAGTTACCAACTGAATGCTGAGTCCCCCCCTAAATTCCTATGTTGAAGCCCTAACCACCAAAGTGACAGTATTTGGAGGTGAGACCTTTGGAAGGTAATTAGGTTTAGATGAGATCATGAGGCTGCAGTCCACATGACGGGATCAGTGTCCTTATAAGAAGAGGAAAAGAGACCAGAGCTTCTTCTTTCTCAGTCTCTCCCTGTACTCTCCAGCCCCAATGCCATGTGAGGGCACAATGAGAAGATGGTTGTCTGCAAGCCAGGAACCCAATCTGCTGGCACCTTGCTCTGGGACTTCTAGCCTCCACAAGTGTGAGGAAATAAATGTCTATTATTTAAGCCACCCAGTCTACGGCATCTGTTATGGCAGCCTAAAGAGACTAAGACACATACGAAATTCAACCGCCTTCAGCGGCAGGCCATCCTCCTGACAAGGGGCTCGCCGGGCCACTTAGTTAACTACTCTGGATCCCAGCTCCAAGCTGAAAGGGAAACAAGAGCAATGGGAGTTTCTTAGAACTGCTAAGTACTCGCAGCATCTATAATGAAAGCTGCAATAAGCAACAAAGATGAGAGAAGTTTAGACCTTTTAGTCTCAGCTTTTCCATTTATGTAAAGCCTCCCTTTTAAACTAAGGGGGATTTGGCAAAAGTTTAATGTAAACACATTTGTAGTGAGTGTGGGCACTGGAATAAGGGAGTAAACTACACTGCCCCTGAACTTTCCTGATTCAACTCTGCACATTAATTCAACTCCCTCTGGAGGCCTGTGGTTCTAAGAAGCCAGGCCTTGCCATTTTCCCACAGGCTGCCTTGCAGAGTCATGAGTAAACAAAAGCAAGGCAACCCCAGCTCCATGAGACCGTTCACTCACCACCAACAGTGATCTCAGTCACTCCATCACAGCACACCCAAATCCAGAAACTCGAAGTGATCTCCCCACAGGACTGAGCTGAAGCCTTTCACTATCTGTACGGATAGTAACAGACACAGGAAAACTTAAAAGTAGAATGGGAAAACGACTGCATCCTGCAAGTGAGCATCCTACTTGGCAAACAAAGAACACAGAACGATGAAAGCCTAAAAGCAAAGAGCTCACTGGTAAATACCCAGACATCGGGTATCACTGCATAACAACTTTTTTCTTATGGGAATGGAAAGGAGGCTGTTTTAGAAAATATTCAACATTTCAAAAATTCATGTAATTCTAGAGTTAAAAGAGGCCTTGGAGAAATACCACTTCATTTTAGTGATGAGGAACAGAGACATCAGTCATAATCCAGATCCTATAGAAGTGAAGTGATCCAATTCACCCTGACTCCAACAGGATGCTTTTAAGGATCATTTAAGACTACTGCAGTAATCTCATGTCTACTTTGTTGTTTCTATCCTCAAGTCAATTCTCTCTCTGTCCCTCTCAAAACAAAGCCTTAATAGTCACTCCTTCTCCCACTACACAAGTCTGTGAGAACAACCACCACCTACCACTGAGTCTACAGCTCTAGTCTTTGGCTGTCGGTATGAGGACTTTTGCCCCAAGAACCAATACATCCTCCATCAAGTTACTCACTCTGGCAATTCATTGCATTGCAATCAAGTCTGTTACTACCTAATAACTCCATGGTCAAGTAATGTTTGCCCAAAGTCTCTTTTTTTTTTTTTTTT
>NW_012109030.1:3242799-3244602 GCF_000951045.1 Mandrillus leucophaeus | reverse complement strand
CTTGTTGTGACCCACTAAACTAATTTTATGACCCACTAACGGACTGCCTAGCAGCTTGGAAAATCCTGCCCTAATTCACTTACTTAAACTTGTCACAATAATTTGGCAGCTCTCTTAGGACTAGTGAAAGCACACGAAAACGTCCAACAGAAATGTACATTGGATGAGCTGCGCTATACCACCTGTCATGATCCCTTCCAAATGGGAAATATTTAAACAGTTTTATTTGGGTTAATATTACTGATAGTAAGACATCATCTTCTCTTCCACCTAATCTTTAAACTACCCTTCTCCAATTGTTAAAAAATAATCTCAAATCTTTTTACCTGTGTGTGAATGAGGGAGGGAATAGAAATTAAAGATGACTTCAATAATTGTATCTGTTCAGTTAGGTAAGTTTTTCCCCTATATTATGATGAAAGCTGAGGAATAAAGATGACCAAGACAGTAAATTGCCCCGCACTTAATAAAATACTTTGTAAAGCAGTTCCAACAGTTTCTCTATCCACAAATAAAATAAAATTAGCTTCAACTGCATTTTCCTTTAAAAAAAAAAAAAGTGAAAGTCAGTTAACAAGCTTCTTAATGCCAAAGCAATCATTCTATCTATATAATTTTCTAAGAAGCTGAACAAAATTCCACACCCTTAGCTCAAATTAACAATGGGAAGAAGGAAGTTCTCTGGTCCCTGGTACCAGGAACCAAACAGTCAAGGGCCATTTAACTCCACCACACAGGAAACTGGGCAAAAACAGTAGGGGAGACACTAAGAACTGAGGTACTTTTCATTCCGACCAAAAGAGATGATACAACAGTAATAGCATGACTTGTAGAAGGAGCCCAAGCTTTAGAGTCTGAGAAACTCAGTTCAGCTCTGCCACGTATCAGCTGGCCTTAGTTCAGCAGCAAAAACAATGAAAATAATTACTCAACTAATATTAGCTTTGAGCTGGGCAGTCCTAACTGCCATTATCTCAGTGAATTTTTACAACGCTCTGAGGCAGGTTCTGAGGGCCAGAGAGGCTAAGAAACTTGCCCAAATTCATACAATTAATAACAATTAATAATGGGAGGGGCAGGCTTCAAACACGGGCTGACTCATTTTAAAGTCGTTGAGGGGATTCAGGTAGCTTTCTGAGCCTGTTTTTCCTTGTCTTCACCTCCCAGGCTTGCTGCACGGATTGACGCCTCTGGCCCACCCTAAGAGGCTCACTGCCACACGTATGTCATATATAATTAATGTATGGTAGATATGGACTCACCTTATCACAGGTATCTCAGGTAAGCTGGCCTCACCTGTTCAGAGAGTTAGAAATGGGCTTTTACTTTATCTCCTTTTCCTCTACCCTCCCACTGCCTTATCCCACAAACACACCTCCCCTACGAATACTTTCCACCCACCTTATGGCAGTAGGACCTAGTTCACAGCACTGCAGGCATGAGAAACATGACACCCATCATGAGTATGTTTACCAAAGGAACGGAGGTGGGTGCTAGCATTGCTTAGGCAGGGCAAAGGTGCAGGCAATTCAAAGCCAAGACAAAGACATTCAGAGAGCCACAAGGGCCGGGACTCAGGCTGGGCAGGAGGAATGTGCTGGGACAGCCATTAGATTAAACTTATTGACCCAACAAGGTCTTTGCCACCCAACAGAAGGGAGGCAGAAGAGGGATGAAGGCTGGCACAGCTGGTGTGAAATGGACTGGACCAGTTGTGACTTGGGGATCTGGCACAAATGGGAGGGGCAGGGTCTCAAACATGCCAGGAGCTCTGCTTAAGGCAATAAACAGTCTCACAATGGA
>NW_012109030.1:3238986-3241199 GCF_000951045.1 Mandrillus leucophaeus | reverse complement strand
TCTGGCAATTCATTGCATTGCAATCAAGTCTGTTACTACCTAATAACTCCATGGTCAAGTAATGTTTGCCCAAAGTCTCTTTTTTTTTTTTTTTTTGAGATGGAGTCTCGCTCTGTCGCCCAGGCTGGAGTGCAGTGGCCGGATCTCAGCTCACAGCAAGCTCCGCCTCCCGGGCTTACGCCATTCTCCTGCCTCAGTTTGCCCAAAGTCTCAACACATCATCAAGGGATTTAAATCCTATAACAGCAGTAATGACTCAGGGGAAGAACAGAATAGAGTGGTATGGTAACCCTCAAGCAAATGCTCCACCTGATACGAAGTTCACATGAAATGGAGAACTCTGCTCCTTTCCCTGAAGTTACCCAAGTTGTCATGCTTTTTCTTTTGTTGTAACAGGATTTATTACCCAAGAACCCAGCATCCCATCAGCTTTGACTTCACTCACAGCTCTTATCACAAAGGTCAGAACTTTTTTAACAGTACCTTTTTTAAGTTCACAGAAATAGGAGCTACTGGTTACTTTAACTAAATGAAAAGGATAAGGACAAAGGACACGTCAACATACTCATAATGAAAACTTGTCTTTTACTGACAGCTGGTTATAAAGGAAATCATTCATCACTTCTAGAGGAACAATTGTACAATAATCATCTAACAAGAAACTACAGATCATCATAGCTAACTACTTCCTTTATGCCTTAAAAAAAATTAATCTGAACAGCTTAATTACAGTAGAATAGTGTTACCTCCTTAAACAGATTGAGTGCTTAAAATGTAGCATAAAGGCCATGAAAAATGAGACAATTCTTTTAAAAGTTTTCGGAGGCAACTCAGAGTTGAAAAAACAAAATCTAAAAGTAATTCTCTACATTTTGGTTTATAGTGTTTTGTTTGTTTGTTTGTTTGTTGTTGTTTTTTGAGATGGAGTTTGGCTCACTGCAACCTTCACCTCCCAAGTTTAAGCGATTCTCCTGCCTCAGCCTCCTGAGTAGCTGGGACTACAGGCACCCACCATGCCCAGCTAATTTTTGTATTTTTAGTAGAGATGTGGTTTCACCATTTTGGCCAGGCTGATCTTAAACTCCCAACCTCAGGTCATCTGCCCGCCTTGGAACCCCAAAGTGCTGGGATTACAGGCGTGTGCCACCTCACCTGGCCGAAAATCTTACAAATGTCAAACTGGGTAAGATTTCAAGTATTTGTGAGTATACTTTATCCAAGATTTTAAAATTCAGTTTATAGTAGAAAGTACCTAAACACAATGGTACATGGGACATGTTAATTAGGAAGGACACTATTTTCCTTTTTTTTTTTTTAAGGACACTATTTTCCTCATTTCATCTATGAATCTTTAGAATTGAAGACATAAACCTTATATTCCACTTACAAAATATATTAGCTCTGGAAAAAAAAATCTCTGTATTACCATTACTATAAATTGTTATACCTGATAACAACATATTATCACCAATGTTAAGGAATCTCTTTTTCTCCTTCTATAGTTTAATCCACTGAAAGGCCAGTCTCAACAGTCCCTATTTGTACCTTTCTGGCTTTATCAAATTCTCCCCAGTTCTCCCCCAAAAAGGCTTCAGAGCCTTCTTGGTGGCCTGTGACACTAGTTTTTCATATTTCAACCCTACAGTGGTTGGACTGTGCTTCCTGTCTACTTTTGCCACACATTTAGCCTCTCGGAGACCTACGTTCTGTGACATACACTGTAGTTCTATTGTAAAGGATCACAAACTATTTCATTTAGTGTAGAGAAAAGAAAAATGACAGCCTTAGAGAAACAAAACATTTTTAATTTGAAAAGGACAGTCTGTGTGGTCACATCTACTCCGTATAATTGCCTGTGATAACTGGCTTGGCTACGTGTGACTCTCCCACCTAGAAATGATGCTTGGGAAGATCTTAGTGGAACCACAGAAGGAAGGAGGACGACGCAAAACACTGCCACCGTGATGACCAAAGTCCTAAACCCTAAAAAGGGTCACGGTGAATCCACTCAATGGTGATGGAAATACAGCTAAGAAAGACTCAGTTATAAGCACTTTCCTTCTCTGCGCAATCAGACTTGCTCTAAAGAACTCTGATCAACTTTCTAAAATATCTCACATCAGAGCCTTTCAAATTTTTCTGTCTGTAACCCAAGTTATTTATATACAGTGACCCAATAACCACATACACCCAACAATGAAAAAAAAAAAAAA
>NW_012109030.1:3233066-3236896 GCF_000951045.1 Mandrillus leucophaeus | reverse complement strand
GCTGGTGTGAAATGGACTGGACCAGTTGTGACTTGGGGATCTGGCACAAATGGGAGGGGCAGGGTCTCAAACATGCCAGGAGCTCTGCTTAAGGCAATAAACAGTCTCACAATGGAATGTGGCATTGCATAAACATTGGTTTTGGAAACAGGAAGTACCAGTACCAACCAGCTAATAAGTTTCAACAGAACTTTTCAAAACAGGGTTACACTGTCCCTTTCTTTCCTGTGTACGGTAGATGACAAATGCTATCCCCTCCAATCCTCTACCAAAAAAGTGGGTCAACAGAAGCAGTGATGGGCGGTCAATGAAGCTAACCGAAGTATATCAACCAAAAGCTCATTGAACCAAGTAGATGAAAAATATGCCAGTCACCTGATGACTGAATCAGGCAGTTTTTAAAGCAAGTATGTAACAATTGTGAGTATGCAAGCTCCTATGGTCTAACAAGTTACTTGTAAATGTCAGACCAAAATTGTTAGTTGTCATTAGCAACAGTACACAACACTGTCTGCTCAGATTAGTCATAAGCAGTTGAGCTCTTTGTTTTACATTATAAATATACAACTAATTATTATAAAAACTATCTTCCAAGTATTAAGAAATCACTACTTTCTCAAACCAGAGGGATTTATAACCAAAGTTATAATCTTTGACTTGGAGAAAAGCACCCATAAGCCTAAATGATATAAGCTAAATTTATAAATGTTTGGGAAACAGGACATTGTTATTATAAAGTTGTTTAATAATTTGAAGACATATGATTTTTTTTACCTCAAGGAAAAAACATTGATTATAAAACTGACTACTGGATTAAATAATATTATCTAACAAAAGCAGACTTACAAAGACATCTATTATTTTAATTAAGTAGTGATGACATTATGAACTTGGAATCATACTTCCACTGATGTAATTTAATGCCTAATTATAAAATAAAGTATTCTAAACATTTTACTTCTGTCTTTAATCTAGTTTTATTTTGCTCACTCTTATTTTTTTAAATAAGTTGTTCCCACCCCATTAGCGAGAAATAAATCTTGTTTTCTCTTAAAATGTTCACTTCAGAGACAAAAAGATTCGATTCAGTGACTTGGAAAACTTGGGCACTATTTGTTTCCTCACTGCATCTGCTGGTGAACCATTTTCTCTACAATTAAACATCATGGCTGTATCAAAGAACACAGGTCTATCTAAACGTCAGAAACGCCAGGCCCAATCCTTGCTCTGCCACCCAGGAGGCTCGGTGCCTTCAGAAAGCAAGTCGCCCCCTCAGCATCAAAGTATCCTCACCTGAGCCCCGGCCTAGGCCATCAGAGGTCCTCACTAATCAGGACAGGCCAATGCTAAACTTGAAGACATCTTTCACACACACACACACACTGGGCAGTGCAATCAGGCCACACGTGACAGGCCTTTCAAATCCACACACCCCACCCCAAAAGGGGAAACAGGAGAAATCTGATTTTACCTGGCTGCAAGTGCAATGCCGAATAACAAGGTGAGCCCTAGGACACCTCTGATCCATAGGAATCTACATTAAAGTTTGTGCACTGCTGCCTGGGGCCCTCAGGACTTGCAGGTGACTAGGCACAGAGAGAACACCGACCAAGCACATTCCCTTCTCAATACTCAATATACAAAAACAGCACTATTTGACTAACAATGATTAGCTTAAAGTGACTTTCCAGAGCCCTCGTCCTTCCTGTCATCAGAACTGACTGATGGGAAGGCCAGTAATTTGATATCGGAAATTTACAATTGATAAAGTCATCGAGGGTGACTCCTCCCAAATGCATAGGTCTGGAAATGCTGATCTCAGAGTTTCTGGACTGTTCAGGGCTTGACCAGGATTCTCTGGTCGAAAAAGGAAATACACCAGTCAGCACTCAGCATGCCAGATAGCAGCCCAGGCCAGAATATTCACATTTGACAGCCCCGACCTAACGAGAGCTCAGCTCTGGACAAAACAAAGCCGTGCACAACGTTTAGACCTGACTGACACCTACTGTGTGCCCCGTGCTACTGCCCCTCACTCGAGATCTCCCTGGCCCACCTGGGCCACAGGCCACACCTGGCTTCACAAGGCATTCTGCAATGGAACAGCAGGCAAAGATTTAGAAGGCCACCTCAGCAAGTGCCACTTCTCAAAGATACCTAGATAGTTTTGTGGCTAAAATAAATACAGTATCCAAGTTTTCGTTATTGAATAGAAAAGGTTCAAAGCAGGAAATGTGCACTAAGAATGGACTCTCTCCCCATGGAATTGTCAGGGCCTCTCAATAGCTTCTCCAATGCCCTGGCAGCGGCCCTCACCCCCCACCTGATCTGACCTGGGCCTGCTTCTCATGCCTCAGTCTCTCCACCACCTTGCTCCCTGCGCCTCAGCCACACAGGCCTGCCTTCATTCCTGGAACGCACCAAACTCTTCCTGGGCTGCATGTCTTGGTGCACACGATGTCCCCACCTGGAGCACATGCCCCTCCCAAGCCAGCCCCCTTCCCACACTTCTCCCGACCCCTGGCTCTTCCTCACCTTCTCCGTCTGTATTTCAACATCACCTTCCCGGATCACCAATCCAACACGGGTCCCTCCGTGGTCAATCTCTGTCCTAAGTTTGTTTCCCAGCTCTCACCACCTGTAATTGTTTAATTTATTGCCAGCCCCATGTGTGTTTTTGATCTTCCCCCCTCTAGATATTTAGCTACCTGGGGGCCAGGGCCATTTCTGGTTTGTACCTCACTGGATCTTCAGGGCTAGGAACACTAAATGTTCAACTATCATCTGTTAAAGTGATGAAATACCTCAATCAATTGTGCGTGGAGAAAAGACGCAGTCTATAAACATTTGTGTTTGTACTAAACTGGTCACGGTGTGAAAACAGCTGATCACTGGTATTGGGCACAATTATTAATTTCTAGCCCCTATTTCTCCCTACTAAGTACCCAACCAGGTTGGGTCTGTGCTCTACTGTAATCTCTTGATTAAAATGGGATTCTCTGTTATTTAACTGTTTAAAACTGGTAATAGAAATTATATCAACAATGATGGTTTGGTTCCCAGGTAATCCACAAAAATACGACCACTACTACTGGTTAACATTCGAAGTGCTTACTGCATCCCAGGCACTGTTTTAAACACTCATACTTCATCTCAACCTTCACAACAGTTCTACGAAGGAGGTATTATTATCCTTATTGATGGAGGAGTAGCTGAGGTCCAGGGGGATTAGCAGCCTGCCCACAGTGATGCCACTGGAGGGGCCTAGCCAGGACCCAGCCAGGTCCCAGCCAGGTCCACCCAATGCCAGAGTGCCAGCTCTTACGATAGTTCATCCCTTGCTAATGGAGCCCACAGGCTAGGAGGCAGGAGAGATGAGGTAAAGCTGTCTCTTCCTGATTTGGAGTCAGGCAAACCACTTTTTAAAATGTTTTTAGAAAAAGACTGAATTCGTCTTTTGAGCCCCTCTCTGTGAGTCCAGGTAATTCCCTCCTAATTCCTCAAGCTTGCCCTCTCTGTTCCTCAGTTTCCTCTTGCTTCCCTGGACCACCCCATTAAATGCACCACTAGGCTTGGGCATTCATGACACAGCCCATAATCACCTGCCTCCCCTACCGATGTGTGTGTGTGCATACACTCACACACATACACGCACGCGCACACACACATACATACACACGCACACACTCACACACATACCCGCACATGCACACACTCATACACATACGCGCACGCGCACACACAGACTCAAAAGCTCCAATTTGCTCCCTCTAGCTTTCAGAAGACACAGGGTAAACAAGTCACCTAATTAAAAAGGAAAATAATTCCTT
>NW_012109030.1:3230144-3232531 GCF_000951045.1 Mandrillus leucophaeus | reverse complement strand
TCTTATTTGCTTCCAAAAGCTCTATGTGAAGGGGAGCCCAAATTAGGAGACGAAAACACAGAAGGAAAAAAAACAAAACTTCAACTGCTGAGTTGTGTGGGTCCAACAAAGAGTAACAGAATTATACGTCCTTCAAAGCCAAGCTGGCTTTGTTGATTTCCATATGAACCAACTGGCCGAAGCTGACCTCTATTTCCCTTCCAACGCAGTCCAGCTGTGGCTTTCAACCCCAGCTCACACATCAAAATCACCTGTGGAACTTCAAAAAAAAAAAAAAAAAAAAAAAAAAAACTGGTGTCTAGCTCCAGCACAGGGAGCAGAGAAGGAGAATCGATCAAGATGAGCCACAAGTACAAGACGGCCTGTGCCACACACAACCATGTCCAGAGGGCAGGCTGGGGAGAACTGAAAGAACCATTTGGTAGACCCGACTCTTCTCCCCCATCTCCAGGACCAAGTGTGTGAGCCAGCCACCCACCTGCGCAGCCAGCTTTCATGAGCGCAGCTTTGCCAGCACTGAGGTCTGAGTACCAGGGACACGGTGATGAACGGTCCCAGCAGACCTGCCAAAGAGCTTCCATTCTAATGGAAACCATACCAGGGAGATTTAAATCCCCCTGTTCTCTTAAAAAAAAAAAAAAAAAAAAAGGAGGGAGCAACTGAAAAGGATCCCCTAAGCAATTTCAGCACGGAACTTCAGTCCTATAAGCCCGTGGCTTCTCACTCAGTTCTCAGAGGACTTTTCTGTGTAGTATTGGATTAAAGGAACTGTAAAAGCCTTCTCTAAATGTGGAGAGAATCATACTAGTATAAACCTCAACCTCCTCCTCCTAATTCTTTCCATTTTCATACAATCTCTGAATTAACAAATGCACAACCCTTGCTTCCCCAATCTCATTGCAACCTGCGTGCCAGGCACTCTACAACCCGTTGTTCTACTCAATAGCCTGATCCAGACCATCAAACAGTTTTAGTCCAGTGGCCCTTATGTACCCCACACCCTCAGCCTGAGTGACCACCGTGCTCTAAGACCAACGGTTTGTCCCATCTGCACTCTGGGTGGCTTATTTTTATTTATTTATTGTCTTTTCTTTCTTTCCCAATTGGAACAAGCGCCCATCAAAGGCTTAGGAGATAATAAAAGATGTACAAGAACAACTCCAAGATCCCTTTTAAGAGTCTTTCATCTTTCTGTAAAAACTAAAGCAAGATACACAACATACGAGTGTCACCTAATATCCCATGCTAATTCAGAAGCAAGCTATATGAAGCAATAGGAAACACAGAGCTGTCAGAGCGGGAAAGCCCTGGAGGCTCGAGTCAGCGATGACACCACAGGGTATTCAAGGAGCACCGATGGCCTGCAGGTGGCAGAAACAATGGAGGAAGCAGCCTGAGTCAAGGAGGACTCACTAGGTAAGGGCGGGAAATGGGGCTGAAGAGGTGGAATGAGCAGTCAATGGAAAGATCGGGAGTCAGGTGTGACTCACCTGCGACAGGGGCCTCGGCAAGAGACAGGTATGGGGACACTGTTTTAGGCACATGGATTAAAAACACAGCTGCCATCAACATTGATTCAGCCTGTGTAAACGGCGCACCAGTTTATTCTCCACAAGATCTTAATTAGGGTGGCTCCTACCACCTCCATTCCTATCATCAAAATGGTTCAAAGGATGCCAAAGCCCCCATGTTTACACATTAGAAATTCAAAATTGCTTCCTGACAACCTTCCTGGGCTTTTCATGTCCCTGTTTCTCCCCCTACGGAGCAGATGACTGTTTTGGGAGACAGCTGGCGGCAATGAGTATAAACAGCCAACTGTGTGGCCATCCCGCTGTAATTCTGTTCCCTACACATCTGTCAACTGGGTGTCAGGCACAGGGTGTGCCACTGGGTCAAGCTATACAACGAAACCAGCCATCATTCTCTGTCTTTAGAAGGGAGCAGGACACCTGGAGAGTAAATGCCATCTTGTGTAGAGTCACCCACAAGAGGGAATCTGGTGAATTCATCCTCCCATTAATTCATCAAGTATTTAGTCCGTGTCTATTAAGCGTAAGGCACTGTTCACAACAACATAGGCCTAGCAGCAAAGGACACAAAGCCACTGCCCTCTTGGAGCCTGCATTCAGGCGCAGGCAGCCAACTGACAAACCGAGGGAAATACAGTATCAGGCCGCGCAAAGTGCCATGCGGGGAAATACAGGTAAGGCAACAGAGTGGCAGAGGCTGCACTATTGTGGATATTCATGAAACACCACGCTGAGAAGACAGCAGACGCCTGAAGGATGTGAGGGACGGAGCCCAAGGCTACCAAGGGAAAGAGGTTCGGGCAGACGGAGTAGCAAACACAGAGGCCTGGGGCAGGTGGGAAGAGCGAAGAGGCC
>NW_012109030.1:3227120-3229334 GCF_000951045.1 Mandrillus leucophaeus | reverse complement strand
GCCTTAGAGTGCATTTTCTACTCCAAAAAGTTCAACTCATACTTACTGATGGAAAGTAAATTCGAACATTTTCAAATGTAATGATGATGTTAACCAGTAGGGATGCCCTCAAATATAATATCCTCAATTGTTTTAAGCAGAGGACAGAATGGTCTTTTAATCTAAAACAATATTAGAATATGCAATTCAGTAGTTTTCCATCACAGTCTACAGTTCAAAGTGTAGTGATGCACCTTCCTAAACAGTCTTGGGAGAGATTCTAAACCCTGAGAGTCACTGACACAGTTAACTAAAGCCACAGAATTATACATTCAGCTGGAAAAGTCAAAGTGATAACGCCTTCAAGCTTTACTACAAGTGGTAGAGGCAGAGTTGCTAATTTCCTGCTTTGTGGGTGCTTTGCAGCTTCTGTAGACATCTTAATAACCAATTATATCATAAAAAATGTAAGACAAAGAAATACAAACATGATGAAATCCTCTACTTGCAGGAAAACAGAAGATCATCAAATTTGGAGTCCTGTCCACAGAAGACAAAAGTCTGGACGTAGCAATCCTTTACGACAGTATCACGTCAGCCACATTATTAGCTGCAAACATGCTTTCTAAGTCAGGAGTAAGCAGGGAACTCATCCCCAGAGGTGAGCTGCCCTTTGCATTTTTGAAGCCACTTGAACTTCCAGCCATAAAACTGTGACACTCACACCATTGGCAAACAGTTCAGACACAATAACTCAGAAGTTGATTGCATGCTAATTTCCATGTTATTTCTCAACCATGAGAGTAGCTCTATTATCTCTGTAGGACAAGATATCCTTTGGCCATTTCACTTAGATAAGAAACAGAGCTTGCCTGAGCTATAAAAGAAATGAGAAAAAGCAAATTATATCTCTGCTATATGTGAAAGTTTAATTTCTGCAACTTTTCTTGAACAAGTCAAAGCTTCTCTATTCAATCGATGAATTGCTACTGAAATAAAGCAGAAAAACTGGGAAGCTTAAAACAGCCACAGAAAGGTTACAATAGTCTGTTAAATAAATAAAAACTTGAGGGGGAAAACAGATCTTTGTTACCACTCAAACTGAAAATGCTGGGGTTTTACACCTAGAAAGCAACCTATAGATGAGGGAAACAGTTTAAACAGACATTTCTCTCATAACAAAAAAATACTTATCTTTTTCTTCTGATTTTAAAAGCAATGTGTTGATCACACAAAATTTGGAAAATACAGAAAAGTATAAAGAAAATTTCCCCCATGAATGCATCATTTTAAATATTTATATTTTGATACATTTCCATTCAATTAATACAAATACACACCTTTTCATTTTTTAGCAAAATTGGGATATTAAATAGTTTATTACATTTGTAAGCGCGTCACCCGTAATAACTTTTTCAATATATGGTTGCAAAATCTGCCATTACATGAATGTATTATAGCTGACTTAACTATTCCTCTATTGTCCTATTCAAAATGCAAGATAGACAAATTAATTTTAATGTAACAGAATAGGAAAGACCATTGCTATGGCTTCAGAATACTGTAACTAACCTTTCAGACACTACCACTTGTCAGGTTTTGGTGTGATATCAAGGAAGAATGTCCGTAATTATTTGAAAAGGTTATTTCAATTCTCTGACCTTTCCCAATGATGTAACCGCGTGAAACCAGATTTTCTGCATATACAACCCCCAAAACAACCTATCCCGACAGATGGATTACAGAAGCAGATATGAGAACCCAGCTATTTTCTATCAAAGCTGGTTATGAAACAGATTCACAAAAATGGAAAATAATGTCACTCTTCTCACTAAATTTTTTTTTGGTTTTCACTTTTAAAAATCACTAAAGAGATATAAATAAATAAAACACTGTCAAACATTCATCTCATACTTTTTTTGTTTTAGGAAGGTTATTCTTCATTATAAATGGCCTTTTTATTAGTATGTAACAGGTTTATTATTATGGTTGTTATTTTTAGGTGAACTTTTAAAATTTCTCAGTTTTAATTTTTAACATAGTAAAATATCAACAGATAGAACAAAAAAAAAGTTCTTTAAGATTCTCGAATACTTTTTAAAACAGTGTAAAGGGGTCCTGAGGTCAAAAAGACTGAGACCCAGTAGGTAACAGAATAAAGTGTTTAGCAGATAAATAAGTCCACTGACATTGTGTTTGCTTGTTACTGACTTCTGCTTAAAAAGAGACTGCTCC
>NW_012109030.1:3210224-3227070 GCF_000951045.1 Mandrillus leucophaeus | reverse complement strand
TCTATTCAATCGATGAATTGCTACTGAAATAAAGCAGAAAAACTGGGAAGCTTAAAACAGCCACAGAAAGGTTACAATAGTCTGTTAAATAAATAAAAACTTGAGGGGGAAAACAGATCTTTGTTACCACTCAAACTGAAAATGCTGGGGTTTTACACCTAGAAAGCAACCTATAGATGAGGGAAACAGTTTAAACAGACATTTCTCTCATAACAAAAAAATACTTATCTTTTTCTTCTGATTTTAAAAGCAATGTGTTGATCACACAAAATTTGGAAAATACAGAAAAGTATAAAGAAAATTTCCCCCATGAATGCATCATTTAAAATATTTATATTTTGATACATTTCCATTCAATTAATACAAATACACACCTTTTCATTTTTTAGCAAAATTGGGATATTAAATAGTTTATTACATTTGTAAGCGTGTCACCCGTAATAACTTTTTCAATATATGGTTGCAAAATCTGCCATTACATGAATGTATTATAGCTGACTTAACTATTCCTCTATTGTCCTATTCAAAATGCAAGATAGACAAATTAATTTTAATGTAACAGAATAGGAAAGACCATTGCTATGGCTTCAGAATACTGTAACTAACCTTTCAGACACTACCACTTGTCAGGTTTTGGTGTGATATCAAGGAAGAATGTCCGTAATTATTTGAAAAGGTTATTTCAATTCTCTGACCTTTCCCAATGATGTAACCGCGTGAAACCAGATTTTCTGCATATACAACCCCCAAAACAACCTATCCCGACAGATGGATTACAGAAGCAGATATGAGAACCCAGCTATTTTCTATCAAAGCTGGTTATGAAACAGATTCACAAAAATGGAAAATAATGTCACTCTTCTCACTAAATTTTTTTTTGGTTTTCACTTTTAAAAATCACTAAAGAGATATAAATAAATAAAACACTGTCAAACATTCATCTCATACTTTTTTTGTTTTAGGAAGGTTATTCTTCATTATAAATGGCCTTTTTATTAGTATGTAACAGGTTTATTATTATGGTTGTTATTTTTAGGTGAACTTTTAAAATTTCTCAGTTTTAATTTTTAACATAGTAAAATATCAATAGATAGAACAAAAAAAAAGTTCTTTAAGATTCTCGAATACTTTTTAAAACAGTGTAAAGGGGTCCTGAGGTCAAAAAGACTGAGACCCAGTAGGTAACAGAATAAAGTGTTTAGCAGATAAATAAGTCCACTGACATTGTGTTTGCTTGTTACTGACTTCTGCTTAAAAAGAGACTGCTCCGAGACGTTGAGCAGATCAGCGGCAGCTTTCTTGGGTAGACTTCTTCCTCTTCCGGCCACATTTAGTCTCTGAATAATGAGGCCCCCAAATACTTGATCCATTTCACCATTCTATATGAAAATACTTTTCCAAGCAGATACTGCAGGCTTGTGAGGAAACAGCGCCCCCAAGAATCGGAGATGCAGATCTCTCACCCGACTACCTCACCACTTATTTGTTTAAAAAAAATAATAAGATAAAATATTATCAAACTATTTTTGCTGCGGTAAGGGCAAACTGATTCAGATGGCGGTATCTGAAATACACTTATCTCCATGGTTAATCATCACCTATTTTTACTTCCTCCCACCCGAATTTCACAAGTTAATTCTGTGAATTCTGCAGGGCAAATGGCACCAGTTTCCTTCCACCTGTTAGTGCCCAGCTCTCAAGAGAAATAAGAAAACACCCATTTATTTCCTGTTACAGTTTACTTTCTAATCAGTAACAATCCAACTGAAAGGCCCAAAACTATGATAACTATACAGATATTTCTAATATCTCAAGAACAGGAATCCTACTATACCATTGTCCTACTCTTCCATATATAGTATTTTCTACACTTTCGTCCTGAAACAACAAAATGGTCATACTTGAAAACCTGGGCTGGGCTGGGCTGGGCTGGGCATGGTGGCTCACGCCTGTAATCCCAGCTACTTGGAAGTCTGAGGCGGGAGGATCACTTGAGCCCAGGAGTTCAAGACCAGCCTGGGCAACACAGCAAGACCCTCTCTCTAAAAAATCAATTTAATTCTTTTAAAAATTGGGCTGAAAATTAAAACAAACTCTTTCATTAAAACACGTATTTATTGAGTGTATAGCATGTGACGGGCACATGTCTGGACACTGAGGATAAAGCAGTAAAACTCTCTGCCTCATGGACTTACTTATCATAGCTTATTTTCTACTGGGGGAAGCAGGCATTTGACAAAGGAGTAGCAATGAAGTGTGCTGGGTTTTAACAGAGGAAGCCGAGGTCACCATGAGAACAGACCATGGAAGTCCAGGGAGAGCATGTGATGAAATGCAGTCCAAGGGAGAACCCTCGACAGACATAGGCACGTGGGCTTGGAGCACAAGATGGGCCAGAAGAAGAAGAAAGATGGGGCTCAAGCCTGGGGTTAGGGCACAGATACAAACCCAGACTCCCCAGGTAATGGGTGAGGCCAAGTGCTGAAATAGAGGACACTGAGGAAGAACCAGGTCAACGGATCAGAGAAAACAAGGTGATCTGTTAGAGACTCACTGCATTTTAGATACCTGCAAAGCATGCAAGCCTACGAAGGATGCCCTGACGCAGGTGCTTGAGCTCGCAAGTTAGGTAAGGGCTGGATATGTAGATGTGAGAGCCAAAATCCTACAACAAACGAAGCGGCTGAAACTGCTGATATTCCTCAGCAGGGTGGCAAAAGTGTCCTCAAAATACCCAAATATAAAGGGGTGGGGAGAGGAAGAGGAGGCTGCAAAGGAGGCTGAAGGGGATAATCGAGAGGGAGAAGGAAACCCAGGGGAGGGTGTCTCAGGCACTCAGAGGACAGGGAGGTGTTTCACAGAGGAGGATGCGCTCCACAGTGGTAAATCCCAGCTAGCAAAGGCTGCTGAGAGGCCAAGCAGGAACACAACCGAAGGGCCCTGTGGAACTCGCAGCAGGGCGGACACAAGGCCTCTCTCCAGCGCTGGCCTCGTGGGCATGGGACCTTCACAGCCCCTATGCCGAGGGGCCCCATGCTTCATTTAGTGCTTTGCTGCTACCATCTTGAAATTCTTAATTTTTGAACAAAGAACCCTGTACTTTCACTTTGCACTGGACCCAGAACATTTTGCAGCCAATCCTGACCCTCTGGTATCAGTTTCACTAAAGTAGCAGAGATAAAAAACAGAATCTAGTGGATTGAGGAGTGAAAAGGGAATGAAAAAATAAGTAGGTAGCAGAGTGACTTTAAGGTGATCCCACATTCCTCTCCTCCTACTGTTCACTTCTCACCTGCTTCTAACAACAGAAGATGGCAAAGGTGATGAGATGTCACTCCTGTGATGCCATCATGCTGCAATCTTCCACCCTTGCCAGCTGTAAGGAAGGACCCATGTGGCATGGAACTGCAGGTGGCCCATGTCCCACAACTGCAGGGAAATGAATTCTGCCCATGACCTGGGGAGCCTGGAAACACTCTTCCTCAGGTGAGCCTCTGATGAGACCACAGCCCTGGTGCCCACATGGACAGGAGCCTGGTGAGAGCCTGAAGCACAGAAACCAGCTAGGCTGTGCCCGGGCTCCTGACCCACGGAACTGGTGAGGGAACCAACACAGGTTGTTTATGATACTGAGTGTGCAATCATTTGCTGTGTAGCAGTAGGTAATAGTACAAGGGAGAAAGTAGAACATGCTCTCAAAACATTTAATCAAGAGAAGGGGAGAGAAAGTGGTCGCAGAAAGAGAAGAGTTCCATCAAGGGCTTGGGTTCTGTTTTTGTCTTAAGATAGGAGAGACCTGAGCACTTGTAAATGCTTATGAGAAGGAAATACCAGGAGAGAGGTTTAAACCGGAGGTTGGAGAGAATGGTGGTGCAGAAATGGATTTCTAGAGAAGAGGATTCCTCTTTCACTATAAACAGAAAAATGAGAAAAGTACAGGTCCAGGAGCAGGCGGATTTGCAAAGGGGCAGTGGGAAGGTCAGAGAATGGCCTTCACACTACTGTCCCGTGAACTGTGGAAAGATCATCTGCCGAGAGTGAAATGAGAGGAGGAGGGATGGGCTGAGTATGAACCTAGAGATTTAAGAAGTGTGGAGGAGGTTGGAAAAGTCATTATGGAGAGGAAGAGGGTTGAGGAGGAAAATCTGATTTCCAGGCAGTGCTGAGGCCCTGGTGAGGCAGATATCAGGATCACAGAGAGGCAACTGTGTAACTTTCTCTGGCGGAACTCAGAAGTCCAGGGACAGGCATGGGTGGGCCGCCCAATCCTCTAGGACAGTGAAGGAAGGGATTCCAGCGTGTTGACAAGCGCGTCGCTGAAACGCTGGAATTCAAAAGCAGAGGCAAAGTCCAGCAGGAGCAGAGGGGTTGGAAAGGGACCTGGAATGGGAAAAATCTGATGTTCTTATGGTAATCTGTCAGCTGAGCTGAAGGATAAAGCTTCTGGTGAGTGGGATCTCTGGATTTCAGCTCAGAAGCGCTTTCTGGTATTAACAGTGCCTTTTTTAGGGAAACCTCCTCCTCCTAGTTTGAGCACTGAAAGTCCTGTGTCCTGTAAACTCCTTAGTCCTCAGACTGAACATCCCCATCCCATAAAGCTCCAGCCGCCACTCCAGTCTCAGGCAAACCAAGCTTCTGGTCACTCAGCTCCAGCTACCATGGTGTCCCCGGTGAGCTTTAACAAATACTGACCTGACTGCGAGCCAGGGGCCAAAACTTTCAATGAATGAAAGAGGAGCTATGACCAGGAAATGCTAGAACTGAGGGTAGAGAAGAGAATACGACTGAGACAAGGCTCAAAGAAGCAGCAAGGGGAAGGGTCATGACCCAAAAGTGGCCATAAGGGCCATCTGAGCCCTGCCTCCAGATCCCCTGGCACACACCGGGTGGGAGAAGGTGCACTCCCATTCCCAAGGGAGCCGAGGCAGCAGTGAACTTGGAGAGCAGCTCTCAGTTAGACCAGGAGGTGAAGACACTGGGGGAGGAGGAGGCTGGCTGATGATCCCAGGGTTAGACCAGGAGGTGAAGATACTGGGGGAGAAGGCTGGCTGATCTGAGGGTTAGATCAGGAGGTGAAGATACTTGGGTAGGAGGAGGCTAGCTGATCTCAGGGTTAGACCAGGAGGTGAAGATACTCGGATAGCTGATCTCAGGGTTAGACCAGGAGGTGAAGATACTCGGATAGAAGGAGGCCTGATGATCCCAGGGTTAGACCAGGAGGTGAAGATACTCGGGTAGGAGGAGGCTGGCTGATCTCAGGGTGAGACCAGGAGGTGAAGATACTGGGGAAGGAGGCAGCACGGGAGCTGGCTGATCCCAAGGCAGGAGCGCAGCACCTGGTGGAAGAGGCTGGAAGGAAGGGAGGTGGGGTGGGGTCGAAGGGGGAAGCAAAGAGCAGTCCCAGGAGCCTGGAAGGAGCAGGAGGGGCAGGGCATGAGGGTGGGATCCTAAATCCCAGAATCATCAGCAGCATAATAAATGGCAACTCCAGGGCAGCTGGCATCTGACGATGTCTGTGGGACACAGCGCATAGGTGGATTTTAACACACTGAGATTGCTATTTGGTATAATGACATGTTTATCCTGAAGAAATGAAGTTAGGAATTTTCTGAGCTACAGAATGAATTTTTTGGTTCTCATCGAAAAGTCCATTGCTCTTGGAACTCAATTCTCAGAGGTTTGTTTCACAGATCATCATCCTCGTTCTGATGTTTCTTCAAATCTTTGCCCACCCTCGAGTCTCGTTAAATTCCTCATATTCCACAAATGGTGCGTGTTTGTTATCTGAATCCAGAAAACCCTCATGGGTTTGCAGATATAACTGCCAATACCCGATATAGAAATTGAGAGTGTAGAAAATATTTCTTGACAATAAAATCAGAAGGAAGATTCGAGTTATCCTATCCCCATGGAAGGAAGCAGAAGGTACATGTTGTGTTGTGGTGAGCTGCAGTTTGCATTGTGCACGTGTGTGTGTATGTGTGCATGCATGCGTGCACACATGTGTTACGTTAAGATCATAACATCTGGTGATCTATATTGTTCCAGCAAAAACTTTAGCATCATTTAGAAAAAAATATAGCAGAAAAAAAATCCCTGGACTCAAGAAACACAGGTACTTCTGTTCAGTGTACCCTTCCTCTTAAGTTTTGGGGAAGATGGAAATAGGCCAGGACTGGAGGTGTGGAGCCCCCACACAGTCAGCTCACAGGTCAGCAGAAGTGACAGGTACTCCAGACCTGAGACCTTGAGGGAAACCAAGGTTCCTGTGTCTCTTCTCTGACATAATCAAGTTCTTTCTTCCCTTCTTCCTCCTCAATACAAGGCAGTGCTTCCCCAAACAGGATATGGGACTCCCGCGCCTACTGAGACGGGCAGAGAGCCTCACAGGTGTCAACAGTTTCGAGAACCTTGCCCAGCCTCAGCCAACAACCAACCAGGCAGGCTGGGCGAGCCCAGAGGTTCCCGGAAACCAGAAACTAGGGCAGAAACACCCAGCAACTCAGGCCCTTTTCTAAAACAGAGCTACCAATAAATACATATTTATAAATCACTGTCACGAGCCATAGAAAGGGAATGCTTTTATAAATTAAAGCAACCAAATGTTAAGCCGATATTACTTTGGATAGCATTTATCATTGCTACAGAAAAAAAATTATATGTAAATAAATGTGAATGAATGCAAACAAGGTAAATAAGTGCCCTATGTTAATATAAGTGTAGCCCATATTTTTTCTGAAATGAAACGACACTGAAAATGCACCTACCAAAAAAATGTGGGGTGTGTGTGTGTGTGTGTGTGTGGGTGTGTGTGTGTGTGACCTGTTTGTCTAGGTCAACATTAAATTTTTACCCAATATTTTTACCCAGTCTGTGTACACCAAGGCCCAGCAGGGCAGGGTGGTTACACAGTGTATGTAGCAAGACAAGCCATAGCCACTGCGAGAATGACTGCCCAAGAGGAAGGCGAGCGTTTAAATCTCCTTAGACAGGTACCGACAGGGACTGGAAATGCTATTTCCACTGTGGTCACCCAAGACATTCTCTCCCTAATCCTAACCAAGGAATAAGAAGCAAATTAAAGGCTGGGTGCCATGGCTGATGCCTATAACCCCAGCACTTTGGGAGGCCGAGGTGGGTGGATCGCTTGAGGTCAGGAGTTCAAGACTAGCCTGGCTAACATGGTAAAACCTCATCTCTACTAAAAATACAAAAATTAGCTAGGTGTGGTGGTGGGTTCCTATAATCCCAGCTACTTGGGAGGTTGAGGCAGGAGAATCACTTGAATCCCAGAGGCAGAGGCTGCAGTGGCCTAAGATTGTGCCACTGCACTCCAGCCTGGATGACACTCCAGCCTGGATGATCGCACTCCAGCCTGGATGACAGAGTGAGACTCCATCTCAAAAAAAAAAAGAAGCAAATTAAACTCAGCACATATTAGTGTTTTGTTGTGATCACGTGTTCAAGGGAGGAGGTGAAGGCAATGAGCAGAATGCTTTCAAATCAAGAGTTATTTTGCTAAAATCAAATACGTCTCAGCTCAGGCTGCTACAACAAGCTGCCATAGGCTGGGGGCCTTAAACAACACTTGTCTATTTCTCACAATTCTAGAGGCTGGGAAATCCAGGATCAAGGTGCCGGCAGATCAGGTGTCTGGTGAGGGCTCCCTTCCTGACTGGCACACAGCCACCTTCTGGCTGTGTCCTCATATGGTAGACAGCAGAGAGAGTGAGAAAAAAGCTCTCCTGTCTCTTCTCCTGGAAGCACTAATCCCATTCTCAGGGGCTCTGCCCTCATGACCTAATCAGCTCCCCAAGGCCCCTCCTCCTAAAACCATAAGGGGTTCAAATTTCAACATATGCATTTTGGGGGTGACACACACATTCAGACCATAACCAGTACTTCAAAATATATTGATCAGGCCTATAATCTTCACTAGATAGTCAAACTTTACTGGAAATAGATATCTTCAGAGAAAATGCATAATTATGAGGATCCTAGACACTTAATAGACCATGGATAAAATCCTGCAGATAAAAATTAGTGAATCCAAAAAGATTTCTTAAAAAGCTAAGTAAAGGGCGACTCATCCAGAGTTTGACAGACACGGTTGGCATCTGAAGAAATTTTAGGAAAAAAAAAGTAGTTCACAACTGCATAAGACACAGCCTATTCCAAAGCTCTCTTCCTGGCAAAGACACACTATTCAACACCGCTCACTACAACAACATATAATTTTTATTTAGTCTCCTACAGGTTGGCTGTTCTGTTAACAAGTCTAAGTTCACACAACATTTTCTAGAGAAGGACTACATTATTCAACAGCCCCAGAAAGGTCCCAGTGCTTATTCTCACCTCAGATATCTATTTTCTTGTTTATGTTTAAATCACGAGCATTTAAGGTGGTGAAAAATCATCCTTTAGCAAGAGAAGAGTTAGCCCAGGAAGTCATCCCCATCCCTGTCACCCATCAAGGCCTAAGTGACAAATGATTACAGAGACTGACCTAACCTCACCTCGGTAGATACCAGCAGGCTCCTCAAGTCCCAGGTAGCAAATAAAAAGATTGCAGTAAGAATGCACCTTCTGACTGCCGTAGTTCCTTAGAGCGGTGAAGAAGAGCACCCAAAACAAGAATTAACCATCCCCTAAAGAGCTCTCTTTCTGGATATATCAAAAGAGCCACAGTTCAAGTTCAAAGAGAAACACTCTAGCAACTTCTGAAAGCAGGAACTGTGTGCAACTGAATGACCTCATCCGGCACAGCAGCCAGAAAAAACAATGAAAAACAAACCATACCAACTCTGGTACCAGTTACTGACCTTCCAGACCAAGGGATCGTGCTGGTGGCACTGGTAAAATGTACTTGTATGTAAAAAATCGGCTCCTCTACTTGTAAGCAAATACGCACGCAAGACCTCTCCAGCCCTACCATCCCCATTCCGACACTCACACAACCTGACTGCAGGAAGCATGCGTGAGTCAACCTCCAACTGGAGGAGGCCAAGTTCTCGCACTTCTTAGAGCATCAACACAACACCTACAGCACGGAGGCCTGAGACCAATCAGAATGGCCCTCCTGAGGCTGGGATTCATGGCATCACAGCCCACTTCATAAAACATGCTGAGAATTTTCTGTAAGGAAAGGCTGTGTTTAATACAGCAGAAGACAGGTACGGTGGTGTGCACCTGTGGTCCTAGCTATTCCAGAGGATCACCTGCACTCAGGAGTTTGAGGCTGTAGTGTACTACGATCACATCTGTGAAAAGCCACTGCATTCCAACCTGGATGACAGACAGACCCCGTCTCTTTAAAAAAAATACATATTTTTTTTTACATATATCTTTATATATATTTATATATATTAGAGTGGGTATATATATGCATATATACACACATATGTATATATACATAGATATATGTATTCATACATATATCTTTATATATATGTATATATATTAGAGTGGAAAAACATTACAAGTAGAAGGGACTTGAGTTACAGTCCCAATTCTGCCCAACTATATCTGTATGACCTCTGGGCTGAAGGATCATCCCCTCAAAAACAAGGAGTTTCCTTCCAGTTCTAGATTGTTATTACTAAATTATTAGGAAATAGCAAATATATTTCAAAGCAGTAAGTATGAAATTACCATTGCAAAGGCACATACAGATGCCCATTTGGTGACATCTGGCCCATAAGTACATTTCAACTCCTGCACCAAGCCCAGTGCATGGCAGACACCAGCTACCTCCCAGTGCCACTGCCCTGCTCAGTCAGTGCACTGTGGAGAGAAACAGGCTCGGTGGAAAGCTCTGAAAACTGCTATGGTTTGACTCTGTCCCCCAAAGTTCATATGCTGAAATGTAATCTTCAAGGCAACGGTGATGAGGCCATGAGGGCTCCACCCCATGAATGGATTAATGCTGTTATCGTGGAAGTGGCTTATAAAATGGAAGAGTTCGGCCCCCTTCCTCTCTTGCCCTTCCACCTTCCACCATGGGATGACGCAGCAAGAAGGTCCTCGCCAGATGCAGGCCCTCAACCTTGGACTTCCCAGTCTCCAGAACTATAAGAAACACATTTTTGGCTGGGTGCAGTGGTTCACGCCTATAATTCGAGAACTTTGGGAGGCCAAGGCAGGAGGATCACCTGAGGTCAGGAATTCAAGACCAGCCTAGACAACCAACATGGTGAAACCCCATCTCTACTAAAAATACAAAAAAAAAAAAAAATTAGGAGGGCATGGTGGAACATGCCTGTAGTCCTGGCTACTCGGGAGGTAGAGGCAGGAGAATCACGTGGGCCCCAGAGGCAGAGGTTGCAGTAGGCCGAGATCACACCACTGTGCTCCAGCCTGGACAACTCCATCTCAAAATAAATAAATAAGTAAATAAGTTTCTTTTCTTTGTAAATTACCCAGTCTGTGGTATTCCATTACAGCAGCACAGAACACACTACAACAGTGTCTATAAACAATGCTGTTCGACTCACACTTGATTCACTTGGATTCCTTCCAAATGATCATTAAGGAAGGAAGGAAGGAAGGAAGGAAGGAAGGAAGGAAGGAAGGAAGTAAACAAACTAGGGCCCAGGAGTTCATCTGCTCTTTCTGCTCCTTCTCTCATTATCTATCCTTCCCATGACACAGGAAATATTTTGGCGCTCTCAACATGAAATGCCACAAGACCACGTCAGATACTTAGGGGTTCAGCTTCCCCCTGCTTATAAAAAAATGCAAAATATCAGCTCAGTAAGAACAGGATTTGGTTCAATACACAAACACTATGGAATATGCATGCCACCCTCAGAAAAAATACTGAATTAGTATTTAATAAATAGAGAACAAGGTGATATTTCCTCAGGCATCTTGACACAGTTATTCCCAACTGAATCTGTAAGAGTGAACTGTTACTCTTTACATTCTGTACCCTGAGACATCATAATATGTATGCACGGTGGATATTATTTATCCAGTATCTCAAAGCTGAACCCTGGTTTTGTTGTTTTAACCTACACATTGCTAAGAAGGATCTTCTGCAGGACATTGTGCAGACCGGTACAAAAGCGCCCTGGGCAAACAACATTTGGGAAACACGGCCCTCACCTACACTTGCAGAGTTCCTGCCAACTAGGAGTTTCCGCTGTCACCTAAGTCTCAGAACAGAGCTGTTGTGGCTGATCACAACTGTCCACCTCTCGGCAGCCAATCAGACTAGCAGACCAGACGTACTGTTTTTATCCAATGGACCACAACTGGCCAAGAGAGGAGAGAGGAGAGATGAGAAAAGGCTTAGCACACAGACCTCTCACAGATTATTAGTATATTTTAGTCAACTCCTAGAAAAAGAAGTACGAAATTATACTGCTAATATGAAGGGTAGGAAATAAAATTGCTTGATTTTTAATAACATTACATCACACTTTTCCCCAAAGCATCTCCACCCCTGACACAAGTCATATATGGCCCTATAAATTCTGTATGGAGATGGTGAAATCTCTTCCTAATTCGTGTATAATTGGCCACAGCTAGCAAATAACAGGATGATTGAATCCAGGCCTGTTTATTTCAAAAATCATATTACTCTAGGCTACAGTGCGCCCCACTGAAGAACACACCAGGAAAAAGAAATATGACCTCCTTTATTAACAGTCTTTCATACTGACCTTTAATGAAAACACTGACTTTGCTGACCATTGGGAAAGTAGCTCATAAAACTAAGTTATCTGTATGAATCAATAATAAGCACTAAAGGCGCTGAGCTTCCTGCACTGAATAAAGCAGGTGGCATATTTTTTAGAATTTCTAGTTTAGGTAGCTTGTACTTCCCTGTACTAGGGATCACATGCTAAAGAAGTTTTTTTTTTTTTTGAGATGGAGTCTCGCTCTGTCGCCCGGGCTGGAGTGTAGTGGTGCACTCCTGGTTCACTGCAGCCTCCACCTCCCAGGTTCAAGCGATTCTCCTGCCTCAGCCTCCTGAGTAACTAGGATTACAAGCTCGTGCCACCACACCAGCTAATTTTTGTATTTTTAGCAGAGAAGGCATTTCACCACGTTGACCAGGCTGGTCTCGAACTCCTGACCTCAAGTGATCTGCCCGCCTCAACCTCTGAGAGTGCTGAGATTACAGGTGTGAGCCACTGAGCCCGGCCAAGAAGCTTTTCAATGGAGAGCAATACAAACACAGCCAAGAAAAAGCACTGTGTGATGGCCTGGACACCAAGGGAACACCATACATGTCACAAAGGAGCTCACGTAGGCACAGGGGCCTAGGGAAACCTAACATCTAAAGGATCTTTAGGGTACGGCTTCCAAACTTTTCTGACAGCCACTGACAACCAGAAAAAAACATTTTACATCACAATGCAGACAGACACATGTGTGCCTGGGCTCACAAAACAACACGAATACCTCATATGGGCATACATTTCCTAATCTACTTTATGTTTTAAAATGCAGGCTGTCACCCTCAGTATAAAAACACTGAGTCAGATCCAGCAAGGGATAAATGAATAAGCAGTGTGGTCTATCCATACAAGACAGATATCAGGCATTTTTTCAGTCTTAAAAAAGAAGGAAATTGTCACACATGCTACCACATGGACAAACCTTGAAGACATCACGCTAAGTGAAATAAGCCAGTCACAAAAAGACAAGTACTGTATGATTCCATTTATATGAGCTCCCTGGAAGAGTCAAACCCACAGACAGTAGAATGCTGCTTCCCAGGGGCCGGGAAGAGAAGGGAATGGGAAGGAATTGTATTATGGGTACCGAGTTTTGGTTTGGGATGATGAAAAAGTTCTGGAGATGGATGGTGGAGATGGCTGCACAACAGTGTGGTTAAAATTGTTTACCTTGTTATGCATATTTCACCACAATTTTTTAAAATGCCACTAAAGTTGGCCAGGTGCAGTGGCTCACAACTGTAACCCCAGCACTTTGGGAGGCTGAGGCGGGCGGATCACGAGGTCAAGAGTTCGAGACCAGCCTGGCAAACATGGTGAAACCCCATCTCTACTAAAAATACAAAAATTAGCTGGGTGTGGTTGTGGGTGCCTGTAAACCCAGCTACTCGAAGGCTGAGGCAAGCGAATCATTTGAACCCAGGAGGCAGAGGTTGCAGTGAGCAGAGATCATGCCATTGCACTTCAGCCTGGGCGACAGTGCGAGACGACATCTCAAAAGCAACAACCACCACAAAAAGCCACTGAGTTAGAAAGCAGTGAACAATGGGAAAACGCTCACAAAATTACGGCTTTCTGTACTATGTGATATTGGCAAAACTATCACAATTGGAAAGAAACATTTACGGTAGTATTCTGTGGCATTAGAATCCTAACAGTGCAAATACATCTTTGTACTCTATTTTTTTTTTCTATCTATAAAACAGGAACAAGGATATTTACTACAAAATGAAAGAAGATCGCAATGCTCAAAAACTATTTTGTTAGAAAAGTTGAGAATACCATGAAAACCTAGTAAGAACAGAAATGATCAGATCCCTGAATAGAGAAGGGGTATTTTACTAGATTAAATCTTCCCAGAGTATTTGGGATCAGCAATGTGCCTCTATTAAACACGATGAGAAAACAGAAACACTGATTTCAAGCAGACCAGAAAACAAATATAATAATGCATGACTTTTTTTGATCAATAATTGTTTCTTCATGTTGTCAATGTATGCTTTGGAAGTTTCTCTATTTAAACACTTCCATTCACTGACAGAACACTGCTTTATGATGAAATCTTACAGAAAATATGCAAATGCCTTTTATGGTTGGATATGCCTCCTTGCCTCACAGGGCCCAACTGAGAAAATATTCTAATTGGATATTCTCAATGTGTAACTTACAAAGGTGTTTCTCTGTCAAATCCTTCCATTCCCTGACAGAAAACAGTTTATGATACATCTTAAAGAAAGCATGCTCACATTTGCATTTTATTGCTGGATTTTTCTGCTTGGCCTCATGGGGCCCAATGGAGAAAGAATCATGTTCTAATAACGTATTCTCGATGTGTGCTTACAAAGGTGTTTCTCTGTCAAACTCCTCCATTCACAGAAAGAAAACAGCTTCACGTGAATCTTCACAAAAGCGAGCTTACGTTTGCCTTTTATAGCTACATATGTAAACTCGCATAGTACAAAGAAAAAAACGTGCTAGTTTTCAAAACTGTTTCTTTTTAAAAACTGGATTTCCAAAGGTATACAGATCCATATCAGAGTGTTAGCCCCTGATTTTCAGGTTGAGATCCTAGGATTTCAGCTCCCGAGATGGCAGGAGAGGCCTTGCTCTCTGACGCTAATCTCAGCTCATTTCCAAGTGCCAAGCCTTGAAACTCAGAACTGCAAACCTCTGCTTAAAACGTAACAACACAGGTCCACATTAATAACCATGATGAAGTAGGCCCAATGTTTTTAACCCCCAATGTGAACAAAAGTATTTACTTATAATCTAGTTTTCTGCGCATTTGCCAATACTGAAGTCGTTTCCCTTTAAAGTAAACATTTTTGGACAGTTAATACTTCTGTAACTGTAGTCAGCCAGGAAATACATTGAATCACATGAAGTTTTTTATTAAAGGTGGTATGGCTAATGCCACCTAAAAATGGCTCCCTTCCCCCAGTTCTTCCCAACGGAACTTAGTCCTAAAGCTGACACCCAGTTTCATGTTTAAATAAGAGCTTCACAGGCTCTCAACCTTTACATCCACAGCCAGTCCGTGCAGGTACAAAGCTTTCTTTCCATTTGGAAAAGTTCATTAAATGAAATGGTAATGGCTCCGCTTTCAAGCAGAATGAGCAACTACGCTAACATTTCTGTTCATTGAAAGCAGGTTCCAGCCTCCCTAATGATAGGGACGTTCCCTGAGGGCGAATATCCTGCACTTATCTGTGCCCTGGATGCTGGATCCTTCACGTGGAGCTGAACAAACATGAGCTGAATTAATACATTCCACAAACTCAATCCAGTCTCACTCATCTGTCTTCACTCTGCCAAACTTCTTTGAGTAATTTCCTCAACGTTAGAAATACAGTGAAGAAAAGTCTAGAATAAACAAGGTGCTTCCCTATCACGAATGCACATTTCCCTTGGAGATTCTGAAATAACACCATTGGCTTATAAATATGACAAGTCTTCACTGGGGGAAAAAAAGAAACCCATCAGACTTGCCGAGAGAGGGGATCTGGCCACATTGCTCACTTTCTGGTCCTGTTTATAGAGTGAGTGATAGCAGTCTTCATTTGCGACCTATTTTCTGGAGTCCGGAAGCAGCTACCGGCCATTCAGAAGGCAAGAAGACCTCATCAACTGCACCCTCAGTCACAAGAAAGAATTATTTACTCGGGAATTCCTGTTCGGCAAAAGAAAAACAGAACTATTTAAGAAGAGATTAGAACAAGGAAGAATGGGGCAGAAGAGTATGCTTATCATGCCTGGCAAATCATTGCTGGGAACAATGACAAACAAATTTTAATCTAAAGAATGCTGCAAGTTAGTTCACCTGTGGTTTATCACTACCCCAAGCACCGATTACTCAATCAGAGTCTCCAAAAAGTACAGCACGTTTTCGTTCAAACGCAGACTAAAAACGACAGCGTTGTTCACACTTCACTGTAAGACTTTACCAAAATTATAATGAAGAAAAAAAAAAAAAAGCTACACTCCTTTTCTATTAATATATACAAGCCTCTCAGGAAAATCCCCGGTGACAAACACCTAGAAAAAACCCATTCGTTGTAAGAAGCACTTGGCTCAAGTCCATAAATTGATTTTCTAAGATGTTATCTTAATTTGCTTCTGAAACAATTACCAATTTGACATACCAATTGTGAAAATTAATTTCTTAAAATGTTAGCTTATCCACAGAAGGGTCAGCCAGCTAAGCATCATTTGGAAGCACCCATACCAACGAGTAGAATTCCTTGAACAGAGGAAGGCACTGAGTCTGTGAATGAAAACAAACTGAACTCCCTTGGAAACAGCAATGCTGAAGAAACCGTATTTCAATCTTCAGAAGCCAGTTACCTGGTTGCTGTAAAGCAGTGCATATTTAAAACCTCTATTGCAAAGTAACGAAAATCTCACAGTTAGAATCAACAGAGGAAACCAGTGAGAAGGTCATCTCAAAACGGTTCCTACCTCTCTACCCAGCTGGCAACTTCCCTAAAACTGCAACCCTGGGCTTTATCAAACAAAGAAATGGAAATTCTACTTAAGTAAATCCAGAAATTTCCGTTTGTTGCATTACCCAAGTAAAAGCACACAAGGGCAACAGAATTTCAAAACCAAGTTGGTTACTCAATACCCCATATTAGGAGATAAGAGGAGGATAAAACTGTTCTGTCATTCACTAGTTCCTTCCAAAGAAGATTTGGAGTGTGCTAAAAGTCTTACATGTCTCACGCCTGTAATCCCAGCATTTGGGAGGCTGAGGTGGACACATCACTTGAAGTCAGGAGTTCGAGACCAGCCTGGCCAATATGGTGAAACCCTGTCTCTACTAAAAATACAAAAATTAGCCAGGCATGATGGTAGGCACCTGTACTCCCAGCTACTTGGGAGGCTGAGGCTGGAGAATCGCTTGAACCCAGGAAGCAGAAGTTGCAGTGAGCTGAGATCACGCCACTGCACTCCAGCACGGGCATTACAGCAAGACTCCGTCTTAAAAAAAAAAAAAAAAAAAAAAAAGTCATACATCCAACTAGGTAAATAAAATAGCATTAGAAAGCCAGGCCAGGTGCGGCAGCTCACGTCTGTAATCCCAGCACTTTGGGAGGCCGAGATGGGCGGATCACGAGGTCAGGAGATCAAGACCATCCTGGCTAACATGGCGAAACCCC
>NW_012109030.1:3189084-3209649 GCF_000951045.1 Mandrillus leucophaeus | reverse complement strand
GGCCAAAGGCACAGGATTATGCCTAGCCTTTAATTCACTAGTCTTTAAATCATTTTAATTCACTGAAAGAAAATGCTAGCGGAATCCTCACACTTGGCCTGCCAGGATCCTAACTTCGTACCAAGATGGAACTTAATGTATTCAGCAGAACATTCTTCCCAGAGATCATTTCCTTCTGTTGGCGTATTGAGAGCACAGTGATTAAAAAATTAAAACCTCCAGAACTCTTACTCTGTTGCTTTGGTAAGTTCAATAAGCAGTCTCACCAGGCTAAATGCACCTGAAGTTACAGCAAATCAGAGCAAGAACTAAAGTAAATCTGCTGCTGGAAACAGCAAGTATAAAACACAAAGTCTATGGAATGTAGGTTCTAGCTGCCGGGCCTGGGGAGGAGGAGAACAGGCAATTTGTAAATGGGCACGCACAGATCTGTAATTGGTCTGGTGCAGTGCTCGGAAGAAAAATAACAGAGCTGAGGAAGAGAGCACCGCGGGTCAGACACTGCATTTATAAAGGGTGGCCTGGAGGCCTCTGCAGCGCATCTGGTGCAAGCTTTTCAGAGAGGCATCTGGAGAAACCAGGAGGCCCTGGGCAAGCACGTGAGTCGCTGCTCAGGGAAAACAGCAAAGAAGCCAATGTGGCTGCGGCAGGGTGCCAGGAGGGAAGCGGCTGGAACCCGGGTCAGGCTCAGCTTCAGATGCATTCCACGATTCAAGAAGCAGTCGATTCAAGTCTCAGAGTTCCAGGCCACCGAATGCAGTGGAAACATCAACTGGCCTAAAAGACGTTCGTTCGGAGCCATCCCTGTCACAGCCTCATCCAGCCATCAGGATGTTCCCAGCAGACATCTAACTCTGGCTGCCATCACCAGCAGGTGTCCACACCAGGAGCAGTTTTAAAATTAACGCCCAGCCAGGCGTGGCGGCTCACATTTGTACTCCCGACTCTTTGGGAGATCAAGGCAGGATAACTGTTTGAGGTCAAGCATTGGAGAACAGCCTGGGCACCAGAGCAAGACCCCATTTCTACAAAAACATAGTAAAACTCAGGTGAGCATGGTGGTGCACACCCACAGCCCCAGCTACACAGGAGGCTGGCGTGGGAGGATCATTTGAGTCCAAGAGTCCGGGGCTGCAGTGAGCTGTGGTCACATTACTGTACTCCAGCCTGGGTGACAGAGCAAGACTATGTCTCGAAAAAATAAAATAAATATAAATAAAATCAGTGCCCATTTATCATAAGGAGACATGCTGTACAGAATTTGGTATGATTTAAAATTGTATAGGATGCTTGCCCAAGCTGACAGTTTCAACTTTGGCACATTGTTGACACATTCTTTGCGACAAAAGTTAACACTCCCAGTTATGGCACATTAGAATAAAACCCTGTCTTCAACCATACAGAGTATCAGCAGCAGCCTGTTTGCCATGGGTTACCAAAGGGATCCAAGGTTGCTAGGATACTTCAATTTCAAATATCCTGCTTTGCTATCCCCGTAAATGCACATTTACTTTTCAAATAATCCACTCTAATCCTAATTTGATAATAAACTGTGACCACACCTCTAGGAGACAAATAATGGTCCTTCTAAACAGTACCAGAGCGTGGAAGTGTAAGTTACTGCAACCACATATCCACGCTTTTGGTTTGTTTTGGGTTTTTTGTTTGTTTGTTTGTTTTTTTGAGACGGAATCTCGCTCTGTCGCCCAGGCTGGAGTGCAGTGGCGCAATCTCGGTTCACTGCAACTTCCGCCTCCTGGGTTCAAGCAATTCTCCTGCCTCAGCCTCCCGAGTAGCTGGGACTACAGGTGCCCGCCACCACTCCCGGCTAATTTTTTGTATTTTTAGTAGAGACGGGGTTTCACCATGTTAGCCAGGATGGTCTTGATCTCCTGACCTCGTGATCCGCTCCCCTCAGCCTCCCAAAATGCTAGGATTACAGGCGTGAGCCACTGCACCCAGCCTACCCACATTTTAACCCTGTACTGAGTACTTATTCCATGAAGGCACACTACTCATGCACCAACTTTATTACTGTACAACTCTATGAAGAAGGCACTATTATTTTATTGATAAGATGAAACGCGCCAGGCATGGTGGCTTACGCCTATAATCCCAGCATTTTGAGAGGCCAAGGCAGGTGAATCACCTGAGGTCGGGAGTTTGAGATCAGCCTGACCAACATGGTAAAACCCCATCTCTACTAAAAATACAAAAATCAGCCAGGCGTAGTGGCACATGCCTATAATCCCAGCTACTTGGGAGGCTAAGGCAGGAGAATTGCTTGAACCCAGTGGGGCAGAGGTTGCAGTGAGCGGAGATCGCACCACTGCACTCCAGCCTGGGTGAAAGAGCAAGACTCTGTCTGAAAAGGAGGGCAGGGGAGGGGAGAGGAGAGGAGGCCAAAACTCAAGTAGGTGATTCCCTTGCCTAAGATCACAAAGCTGGTAAATGGCAGACCTGGAAGGTGGGCCCAGTAGTCTCATTCCAGAGCCTGACAAATCATACTATTACTATTTCTCCATTTAAAGAAACTAGAAAAAGAAAAAGTCTTCATCTGGCAGAAGTTACCTGGGGAGACAGAAGAGGACATATCCCTTTTGCTTGGCTAATAGGACAGCCTGTGTCTTATTTAAGAGTCAGGGCACCGGTGGGGTAGAGTTGGAGATGAAGATACTGCAGAGAAAGTAGCTGCTGCTGCTTCTTAGTGACAGATGACATGAAACGCAGGGCCACAGCACAGACCACAGAACTCTGAAAACAGGACCCAAGCTCACCTTAGCAGGAAGTCACCACCCATTCACCTCCGCCCTTCTAGAGCTGAGTATTCTTTCACCTGTGGAAGTCACAAGCATGTGGCATGGCTCTCCATTTTTAATTTTTTTAAGGAAGTTGTGGCCAGACACATCACCCTACCCCAGTCCTAAAGATAGGGTGGGTGGGGTTGGAGGAAGAAGAAGAGGCTGGGCCTAACTAACCTGGGCACGTCCTTGCCAACATCTGCTGCCATGAAGGAGGGGGGAAAGTTGACAGTGGAAGGAAGCTACAGGGAAAAAGGAAAAGAAACTACCGCACGAGGCCACAAGTTTGTCCACTCACCAGAAGAATCTTCCGTACGCGAACACCGTTGGGCACTCTCCTAGACCCAAGGCCACCTCTCAGGATCCAGGGCTGGGACACAATAAAAAGTATAAAGCGACACTCCCCCCGAAAGGGACTTGTGGTCACCGTTGGTCATGGGAGTGTTTCATGGCAGGTCTTAGAAAAGAGGCTTTTGAGTTCAGGAAGTGTGGGACTAAAAAGATACCAACACAGAAATAAACGCTGCCTTTCAGCAGGAGTGCCTAGCTACTCCAGCAGATCCAGATGCTGAGACATACTGGGTCCGAAACAGACTGACGGAGGGGCCAAGCAAGACAGGCCCTCCCGATGCCCAGCCCGGCCCACCTAAATAAACAGCAACACTCCGGGTCTGATCTGGGTAGCTCGTTGGGTGTCTCAGCTGAGCAGCAGCGATGACTCAGGAATAAGCACTTACTACTTGTAGGACCCTCAGGAGACACAAAGATGAGGACGCCAGGGTCGCTGTCCTCAGAGCTGCCAACCAGATATGGAAAAGCGCAGTGTATAATCAAGTGACCAGGGGAAAACTCAAAGGTGGAATGAGAATTACGCTTTCGCACCCCATGGCCCTTGGCACCCAGAGTCTTTCACTCCATTTCACCATAAATGAAAAAGTTGCAAAACAAGACAACAGCCTATAAGATGCTGGGATCCAAATAAAACAGTTGGTGCAGAAATTCAAGGAGGTGCATCGACTCCTCCCAAAAGGGATGGAGAAACCATGCCAAAAGAAAACCAGGAACACACATGCAGTGCTCTCCCTACAATTATAAACAGCTCCACGATACGGACCCTGTGAGGTAGAATAGGGGCTGGAGGCCGGGAACCTAAGGCCGATTCACACTGACTTCCTAGAACTAAATCAAAAGGAAAACCCCAACTTTCCATGCCCTAGTAACAAAAGGACCAAAGGATACTCCCTTTGCAACCCCCACCTTTTCTGCATGGCAGATTAAAAACTGAAAGAACCTCTGCTTGGTCCCCTCTCCCGTACAGTCAGGCTGGTCACAGGCCAAGTCTTCATTTGCATAGGAGTATAACTTTGGAACTTCACTTCAGCCTCTAATTGGTTGCTTCCTGCAACCAATCAGATGTTGCCATAGGGTGTAACTTTGTAACTTTGCTTCAGCCTCTGATTGGTCCCCTCCTGCAACCAATCAGACCGATAGTGGGCCATTACTTCATTTACACAGGGTGTACATCAAGTAACCAACAAGAAACCTCTAGAGGGTATTTAAATCCCAGATAACTCTGTAACTGAGCTCTTAAGCCCATATGCCCAGCTTGCTCCCACCCTGTGGAGCGTACTTTTGTTTTCAATAAATCTCTGCTTTTGTTGCTTCATTCTTTCCTTGCTTTGTTTGTGAGTTTTGTCCAACTCTTTGTTTAAAATGCCAAGAGCCTGGACACCCTCCACTAGAAACACCTGGACCCCACCTCAGCCACCTCCACTCTCACATGCCCGATCTTCCCCGCAGTCAACTAAGAGTCGGACTTTCCCAGCCCCTGTCAATCAGGCCGATGAGTAGAAGGCCAAACATCCTCTCCTTCCTCTCCTTCCTCTCCTTCCTCTCTTCCTCTTCCCTCTCTCACCAGTCCCTGCCACCAAGCCTTTAGGTGAAGCCAGCCACATACCCTGGGTGGGCCCAGGAAAAGCAAGTCCAGTCTCTCGAACATTCCAGCCAATTACAGAGGTGCAATTACAGATGCTGCGTGTGCGGCTGCCCTGAGGTTTACAGAATTAGCTGATCGATGACAAAACAGATGGCCGTCTAAAACACACACTGGGAGAAAAGAGCTCTGAAAAGTGTGGCGCAGAATGTTCTTTGGAGTTCAAATAACAAATACACAAAGAGAGGCAGCCAAGCTCCACCCATGAGACAGGTAAACCATGGACTCACTACAGAACCTTGTGCTGGTCAAATCTTTAGTCAGGATCTTCACTCATACACATAACAAATACTTCTCTGCAACCAAGTACTCGTAAGTAAGGTGACCATATTACTTGTCGGCCACAGTAGTCATTGCTGAGTGTGGAGGAAGCCTCTGTTAGTAATTACACCTGGACCAGGCTCATCCCAAACCAAACAGGAGATGCGCTCTCCCTGCATACAAGGCACCCTCAGGGGGTTCTCCTGCTACTACCTGCTGACCCTGGATCCCTCTTGCTTGGGCGTGCAGGGGTGACCCCAGCCAGCAATCAGCTCCTGCATAAACAGGAACCCAGCAAGCAATAAAACAGCTGGGCAAGAGCACTGACTCTGCACCACTGTCAACTCCTGGTTACTGGTGACCTCCTGACCCGAATTCCTCATGTGCTACTTCAACTCCTGACTACAGCCTCACTCTCACTTTTACAACTCACATCCTCCTTATCCTCCTCCATCACCACTGAAAACCTACCTTCTCTACAGAACACTTCTTTGCTTTTAAGAATCCTACCTGTAGCAAAGAATGTCTCTGTGGTAGACTTAAAAATAAAAGAAAAAAAATACAAGGTGAGAATCCTGCCCATAGACTTGAAGCCTCTGCTCACCTTGGCCATGGCTATGGACTGAATGTTCCTCCCCCGCCATAAATTCATATTATTTAAGCCCTAATCCCAATGTGATGATATTTGGAAGTGGGGCTTTGGGGAAGTAATTAAGTCATAAAAGTGGAGCCCTCATGAATGGGATTAGCGCCCTTAGAAAAAGAGACACCAGACAGATGCTCTCCCTCTCCACCACGTAGGGATACAGCAAAAAGGTAGCCTTCTGCAAAACAGGAAGGGAGCCCTCACCAGACACCGAATCTGCCAGCACCTTTGATCTTGGAGTTCCCAACCTCCAAAACTGTGAGAAATAAATGCTGTTAAAGCCACCCAGTCTGTGGTATTTGTTACAGCAGCCCACACGGATGAAGACAGCCATCCATACCTTTGAGCCCAGAGTTGTTCCTCCACTCTCCAATTAGACCCCAGAGCTCCAGTTTGGACCCTCTACCCTCACCAGGTTCCTAACCTATCTCTGTATTCTACCACTGCTTATCAAACTAGGTTACATTTCAGGTGGAGAAGACCCAAGAGGATGATATAGGTGAAACAGGATGATATAGGTGACACATTCACCCCAATTCTGAGACAAACTCTCTCTCACTGAGTCCTGTGAGAATTGAATAGTCTCGCCCATCAGGTGAGACTGTAAACAATCACGTATGACATCACATCACAACACCAACTTGGGGGAGCAGACACTAACTTTGTTCACACCTGTGTACAGGTACTGTGCCAGGTGCTTTGCCTGCCTGATAACAGTCACACCGCAGAGATGAGAAAACTTGAACTCACCAATGTAAAAGCTCTTACGACATGCCGCCTAGATCTATCTAGCACAAAGTTCATCGTCCTTCGAATGCGCCAGTGTTGGAACTAATAAATAACATACATCTGAAAAAAGCGTGAGGATAATGGCAGTTTAAGACACAATGCTGGAACTCATGTATTTATTCTCATGTATTTATGCACAGAAATACATTCTCATATACTTATGCACAGAAATACATTCTCATATATTTATTTAGAAAGAATTCCCATATTTATCCAATCACAGGAAGTTGCTTAGCCCTAGAAGTCAAAATGTGGACAACAGATACAGTCAACAAAGACAGTTCTCATACATTTAAATAAATGCCTAGGCTTATGTTCATAGTATGAACAACTATTTTTCATGTTTAACATTTTTAAGACTGTCCGTTAGTATAGGAATTTGTCTTACACAAACAATCCCCAAAAAAGACAGTTTTTTTAGGATTACATATTTTAAACATTATCTTGTTTTCTGCTATAAAAATGTCACCACAACCCTAGTAACTAGGAAGTTTTATTTCCTGTCCTTGTTTTTATTCTTCTGTGGTGGCAAGTGCCAGCATGTAGGGTAGGTAGCATGAGGCAAGGTGGGTGACAGCAAAGGACACTGTGCTCAATTCGAAGCTATGGGAGAAGAGAGCTCTAGTCCTAGATTTGCACCAAGGAGCTTTGAGCTCTGAGTAATTCAGCAGCCCCGGGCTGTCGTTTCATCTATAAAATAAGAGGGTTAGGTGTTCTCCACAGCCTCGTCCTGCATTCAATCCTATCATAATTGCTGAAAACTCCAGCATGGGCCAATTACTAGTGTGACACACTTGAGAGAAATGGTGGGATGTGTATTTAAAGAAGACTATCTAATGACTCACCCATGAGTAAAAAGTAATTTACCTCCATTTTAAAATCCATATTAATTGGCATGACATTAGCAGAGAGAGCGCCTAACTCTGACAGCTATTCTGAAGAGGATATAAATAGGGGGTTTTTGAAATTAGCCATGTGCTATGGTCCACCAAGAAGCACATGCAGGCAACATGCTCCAGGCTGTGCGTGCAAGCTGTTCTGTTTCCAGCACAAATGGAGAAAAGGGGAAAAAAGCAGCCCTGGTAGATTCAGTCATCACATATTTCAGCTGTAAGTATGAAACAGGAAGCTCACAAAGAATTGTAATTTAGAAGCATTTAAAACAAAACAAACAAACCTACTCCAGGCACAAATACCAGATAGCTGCAAAGCCAACTGTGGTATTTTATGACAAATTGTTTAAAGTCACCAGTGGGTCAGAGTACAAACCACGCCCACGTGAAAGTCTCCCTGGACGTTCCCAGGATCTACCCATTTCCCTCCCTGTGAGCCGGCTTCACACAGGTAAGTGGGTCCCATAAGCTCCCGGTGGCACCCACATCCAGCTCTTTGTGGGCAGCGCAAATAGAGAAAAAGACTGTCAACAAACCATCCCGAGAAACAAGAGGCTGACACTCAGAAAATCAACACCAAACACCCTCTCCCATGCCACAGGCTGACTTCTCACCTCCACTCCTCCCCGCCCATCACCCCACACACGCTATCTCCCAAAAACACATCTGATCTTTATGAAATCTCAGCTTCAGGGCTGCCCAGGATGTGACTGAAGGGGAGTGAAAGGAGGAAGAAGAGAATGAGGGCTCCAAACCCATCCCAAGTCGATTCCTCCATGAAGTCTCCAAGAATTTAAAGAATAAGTGGTGAGACCATGTGCAGTGACTCACACCTGTAATCCCAGCACTTTGGGATGCCAAGGCAGGCAGATCACTTGAGGTCAGGAGTTCGAGACCAGCCTGGTCAACATGGTGAAACCCCATTCCTACTAAAAATACAAAAATTAGCCCGACGTGGTGGTGCATGCCTGTGGTCCCAGCTACTTGGGAGGCTGAGGCAGGAGAATCACTTAAGCCCGGGAGGCAGAGGTTGCAGTGAGCCGAGATACCACCACTGCACTCCAACCTGGGTGACACACCAAGACTGTCTCAAAAAAAAGAAAACAAAAAAAAGAGTAAGTGGTGACTTTTTAAAAGAATGGTCAAGGGAAGTATTTTTAAAGCTGTGGGTTGGCACAGGACATTTATCAAAAGAAAGAAACTATCAGTTCAAACTTACTTATACATCTTTTAAGAGTCCTGAACCATCCATAATCTGAAAGCTTTTTCAAATACTAACAAGCCAGGCACAATTACCAATTATTAAAATAACAGTTATTATAGCTAGTGATTTCCATTGACCATATCTGCAATAATCAGAGCTGGTAGGTTTTCAAAAACATAGATTTTAAGAGTATATGGAAAGTCCGTGAAAGGCAATGTTTACGGGCTGTTAGGAATAAGGCATTCCTTTAACACGAAATAATGAATTTTAAACAGTAATAATAATAAAAAGGAAGAAATGAATGAATGAACGAATGAATCAGAAGCCAGTACCACAGAGTGAGTAAGAGCACATTCTCGGGGGATGAGGGGCAAGGGAAGGGAAAGCATTAGGACAAATACCAAATGTATGCGGGACTTAAAACCTAGATGACAGGTTGATGGGTGCAGCAAACCACCCTGGCACATGTATACTTATGTAACAATCCTGCACGTTCTGCACATGTAGCCCAGAACATAAAGTAAAATTTAAAAATTTTTAACAATTTTTTTAAGAGTGCATTCTCTGTAGTGAATATATCTCAGTCCTGGGTGATCTTGGGCAAGATACTCAATGTCTCAATGTCTCAACATCCTCCTCAGAAAATGAAGCCAATTACAGTCCTAAATCACAGGGTTGTCGCGAGGATCCAAAAATGATGCATGTAAAAAGCATTTAACATGTTCACAAGAAACACTTACGTACTAATGGTCCTTATTCCAGGTGAGTTTCGGTTCCAACTCTGCAAATCTGTGTGGTCTTGGGCAAGCAATTTAACACATCTAAGCGTTGGTTTATTCATCAAAAATGAAGCGTCTTGATTAGATGACTTCTTAATTTCTATGGCTTCTCCAAGCTCAAGACCTCCCTGACAACAGAAGCATCATTTATGATTTCAAACTCTTTCAGGTTTCTAGTTTTCACAACTTTCTTTTACGACTTATTGGTCACAGCCATGATTTATATGAAACCAAGTGTTTGGTCAACAGCACAACTCCTCAAATGAGACTGTGACTGTGCGAATCCTAGAACCTACTTTATAATGATCCTTTTAACAATCTGGTTTCAAACAACACATTGCAGCAAAAGACAGGTTTGCCCGTGATAGTTAGAATCAATCTACTTCCATTCTGGTGGCCTTCCGATACGGAAGTTGTCCCAAAATCAAACTGCAGGTGTAGTATGTCACCCTGCAGCCTGGTGCTGATGGACCATGTCTAAATTAAATTCATTCGCTACGATCATGCTCCTTTCAAAGGAACTCTCAATTTCTTCCTAATGGAAACAATGCAAGCATCTACCCTCTCCAAACACTTTTAACAATGAAGTTGAGCGTTGCCATTAAAAGATCCATTTCTCAGCCAGGCACAGTGGCTCATGCCTGTAATCCCAGCACTTTGGGAGGCTGAGGTGGGCGGATCACCCAAGGTCAGAAGTTCAAGACCAGCCTGACCAACATGAAGAAACCCTATCTCTACTAAAAAAATACAAAATTAGCCAGGTGTGGTAGCACGCGCCTGTAGTCCCAGTTACTCGAGAGGCTGAGGCAGGAGAATCACTTGAACCCGGGAGGCAGAGGTTGCAGTAAGCCGAGATCGTTCCATTGCATTCCAGCCTGGGCAACAGGAGCAAAACTCCATCTCAAAAAAACAAAAAAACAAAAAAAAAACACTCCATTTCTTCTGTATGTTTGCAGAAGAAAACACAAAACTATTTCAGGTGTATCATTCTTTTCTAGTTATTTTAAACTCATCAATGACTGATCTTTTATAAGAAAAGACTAAGAATGAATGTCTCCTTACAAGTCAGAAAATTTTAAATGACAATTGAGAAAGATACTTTCAATCATGGTCTGCACCATCACAGGGAATTCTATCTCCTAAACCTAGGTCATTCTCTCCTAACTTAGGTGAACAGGCACCCAAGTTATGTGAACAAGAGAGTTAGCACATATGCACAGAATTTAATATTGCTGCCACTTAAGACTTAAATAACAAAATTAACCTGACACGGTAACATCCATAGAAGACCGTGCAAACGGTAATTAGCTTTAATAACAGGAGGCGCTCACAGTGACTGCAAGAACCAAGCCAATCTTTGCTTTTTTCTGTTAATTCTTTAGATGCCCCTAAGCTATATCAATGTTGTCAGTTTTCCCTGACACCCTGGTCAGTTTAAATCTCATCTCACGCTCACTGCCATCTCATTAAGAGAGAAGAATCAACAATCTCTAATGAAATAATTAATTCAAACAACAGTCATCGATGAATGCCAACGGCATTGGGAGAAAGATCGATGAGGAAATGAAAGAGTCAAGCTGCCACCCACCACAGGACCCCAACGCTCAGTTTTAGAATCACTACACATGAGACAGACCTTTTTCCAAGCTGATGCAGCGTTAAGCCAGATGATACCACCAACAGATTAATCCTGCCAAAAACCCTGCATATGAATCTGATCAAGCTTTCATGATAACTTCCAGTTTATAGAAATACAGGGACTAGCGGGATGAGTTTAAAAGAAAACCAGCACCCAAATCCAGAATGTGGAACATTCTACTGAACAAGTGACCTGATTCCTTCAACAAGTCAATAGCATTGGGGGAAGGGGTGGGGGCAGAAGAACTGTTCTACATGTATAGAGCTTTAAAAGGCATAACCATCAAATGCACTGGACAGACTTCGTTCAAATCCTGGTCCTAAAGAAAAGTCATTTTTAAGTGAATAAAGGATGAAATCAATGCTGGGGAGGTGGGAAGTTCAACAGATCCCTGGGCTTCCCTCATCTCTCGCCATCTGATTTCCCAAACTGCATGTCCAGCCACCCCTGAGTTGAAAGGCCAGGGCCCAGCACAGAAACTAGGCTACAAATAGCTGGGCCACACCCAGCTCAGGACCAGGAAACCCCCACGTAAGATGATTCAGGTTTAGCAAAGGAAGAGGCAGTTCCTGGGGCTATTAGAGAGGAAATGTACAGGTTCCTTTGCTGGAAATTTTTGCCAGCAGGTTCATAGCAACCCTGAGGCTTCATGTGAAAGCCATTCACATAAAAAGCATAAAATCACAGGTCTGCTCAGAGTCATTTTATCACGTGAATCAAAACAAGGCACCTCTGAAGTGAAAGAGGAGAAAAAGAGACAACACCCAAGGGGTGGCTTAGATTTTGCATCCTTAACAGTGTCTACTCCAGCATTTCTACCCGGGTTTTGTGGTTTGGCTTTGCTTTTCGTGTATCTTTTTAAAAATACATAATTGAGGCATAACTTGCATACAGTGCATGCGTTACATGTACAGCCCAATTTTTACTTTCTGCAAATTCAATTTTACTTGGATCAGTTTTGCAAGATAGTATCTCCTCTCCTCAAGGCATGTGCCAGTCAGAAGTGATTCTGGAATGGAAAAAGAAACAGGTTAGGGGCCTGCTTACAACTCTTGCGCCCTGCACACTGGTAGCCTGGGCAGCTGACATGCACCGTCCAGCCAGAACACAGATTAAAGCTGAACGGAGTCCCTTGGCAATGGAAGGTAACAGCTTCTTCACTGCACCATTCCAGTACCCACCTCTGCCCACAAATGCTACTTTCCCCAAGGCTTCTAGCTCAAGTTGTAAGGATTTCTAACTGGCCACTGCACTGCCTGGAATTGCCCAACAAATATGGAACAATGGTTGACCTCTTTCACTCATTTCAAAGGCCTACCATTGTACGGGTTAACCTTCTTCTAAAAAATGGCAGACTTCCCCGGGGTCCTAACCATATAAAGAGATTAACAAAGATTTGAACGAAGTCTTTTTAAATTAAAATGTAATATTATTAATTCTTAATTTTTATTCTTAAAACTAGGTAGTCTAACATAAAAAGCTTCTTTGTTTGCTACTTTGAACTAGTAAAATTATAATTACAAATCCTTAAAAGTGAAAAACGTACTAAATGTGAAAAATTAGTTTAACGACACCATAATTCCATTTGAGGAAGTTTAGGAAGATGTGACACCAGTAAAAACTGTTCTACCAGAAACCAGGCGTAGAACCCAGTGTAACATTAATTCTTATTCCAAAAAGTGTACTGCTGGCCGGGCGCAGTGGCACTTTGGGAGGCCGAGGTGGGTGGATCACTTGAGGCCAAGAGTTTGAGACCAGCCTGGCCAACATGGTGAAACCCCATGCCTACTAAAAATAAAAATTATCAAACAAAAAAAATTAGTCAGGTACAATGGTAGGCACCTGTAATCTCAGCTACTCGGGAGGCTGAGGCAGGCGAATTGCTTGAACTGGGAAAGTGGGGATTGCACTGAACTGAGATCACACCACTGCACTCCAGCACCGGCCACAAGAGTGAGAACCTGTCTCAAAAAAAAAAAAAAAATTACGGCTTATCATGGCTAAAATTATGTAACCAGCTCTTACCAAGCTACTGTGTATGTAAAGTATTTAAAATCTTTTCCAAAATTTCAGAATTCTTGGTATATACAAAGAACTCTGCAAAACAAAACTAAGAAATCTTCTAATATAGACTATATGTGGCAGGAAAAAATACCGTTTAAATATAGAATTGTTTGAGAATAAAATGTACTAATATATAATACAATTAGATAAACATCTTGAAAAATGCATGATGCCTAATTAAATTCCATCCATTAATAGGGTAACAGCCTTGGGGCACTTTGTACAAAAATGGCATTTCTGGTAAACACAACATTTAAAACAACTCAAACACGCAGGCTCTGCCTGATGACATAATTGTGTGTTTTTAATTTGGTGCCATCCTGACACTGTGCCTAAGAAAACTACTTCACAAATGGATCACTTTAGGACACTATCATCTCCATATGGTAATGCCAAAATAAAAATTCAGTACAAATATTCTCCTTAAAACCACAATTTTCAGCCAGGCACGGTGGCTCACACCCATACTTGGGGAGGCCAATGCAAGGGGAATGCTTGAGGCCAGGAGTTCAAGACCAACCGGGCAACAGAGCAAGACTTCATCTCTACAAAAAATAAAATTTAAAAATTAGAGTGGTGAAGCACTCTGTAGTCCCAGCTACTCAGGAGGCCGAGGTGGGAAGATTCCTTGAGCCCAGGAGTTCAACGCTGCAGTGAGCTATGGTGGTGCCGCTGCACTCCAGCCTGCACGACAGAGCAAGACCCTGCCAAAAAAAAAAAAAAAAAACTGGCAAATGTGGCAAACGCATTCTCCAAATGGAATCCCAATCTCTTTGTGAGGCTACAAAGACACAAGCCTGAAACACATGGTGAAGGGAGTGTGAAGGAGCAGTAAAGACGCAGCTCCATGAGGAGAAGGCCCAGGTCTGATCCCAGTTCTTAAAACCCTGAGCAAGTTTTTAACTTCCCTATGCTTCGGCTTCCTCACTTGTAAATCACTGATCACGGCACCTGTCATGGAACTTCATTGGCTGGTGCCTTTAAAACTGATTTCTAGAAATCAGAGAAAATAATGGTCATAACGGTGCCTGGCATATAACAAATGCTCAGGAAATGCCAGCCCCTGTTATTTTTATTCTCATCTTAAGGCACATCTCAGCAGACGTTTTTCTCATCAGCACAGAGTACCTCTTAGGACAGATGACAAATACCAAGAAGTTTCCTTAAAAGCAGATATCTTAGGCAACAATGGATGGACCTCAGAAACACTACGCTACATGAACAAAACCAGACACAAGAGGCCACGCCGTGATTCTACCTGTGCAAAGGCAAAATGCTAGAGACAGAGAAAAGATCACTGATTAACTAAGGCTGGGGGCGGGAGGGGGAACTGACTGCAAAGTCTAAAATTGGGCTAGCGGGAGGATGCCCACCCTTACAAATTTACTAAACACTACAGAGCTGTGCACATATAATGGGTGAATTGTACGGAATATAAATTATACTGCAATAAAGCCATACTAAAAACAAAACAGATGCATCTCCCAAGCGTTTCTGCAGGTACTTTCGTATCAATCTGGCAATGAGAGTAAATGAAGGTATTTACAGAGTACAGTAAAAATGACTGAAAACGCAAGGGCTTGGGCATAGTTCAGACTTGGATCCTAATCCTGGCTCAGCTTCTTCCTAGGGCAAACATTTTTTTTTTTTTTTTGAGAGGGAGTCTTGCTCTGTCACCCAAACTGGAGTGCAGTGGTTCGAGCTCAGCTCACTGCAACCTCTGACTCCTGAGTTAGAGCAATTTTCCTGCGTCAGCCTCCCAAGTAGCTGGGACCACAGGCAGGCACTACCACGCCCTGCTAATTTTTGTAATTTTAGGAGAGACCTGTTGGCCAGGTCCTAGGGCAAACTTTTTACTTCTCTCGCCCTTGGTTTCCACATCTGTAAAATGGGAATAAAACAACACTAAGTCCAGAGGCTGATGTCAACATCATAAAGCTCATCCTCCACCAGTCTCCCCATATCAATCAATGGCACCACCTTTCACCCAAAGGCTGAGGCCAAAAGAGCAGGTGTCACTCGCAATGCCTTTCTCTCTTGTATCAACTCCAATCCATCTCACCAGCAGCACCCCGGGTCTCCCTGCTCCCATTCCTGGCCCTCTGCAGTCCCCGTGGCCCTCCACAGCCACAGGGACACACTTACAAAACACAAGGTCCATCTCCTGTACGCTCTGCTCAGAACTCTCCTGTGGCTTCCTCATCAGCCACATCCTCACCGTGGCCTGCCAGGCCTCCTCGCACCCCACCGCACAGCTCTCTTCCTGCCCTGCTCGCTGGCTCCTCCCACACGGGCCCTCTTGCTGTTCCTTCCACAGCAAGTTCCTGCCAGCCACTGAGCTGATATTTGCACTTGTTTCTGCGAGGCTCATCCCCTTGCCTCACTCAGATCTCAAATTCTCCTCCTCGGAGGGGCCTTATCCTAATAAAAACACGACCTGCTCTCCCACAAGACTCCAGCTCCCTGGCCTGACTTAGTTTTCTTTACAGCACTGACCACGGGAATCACCTCATCCACGTATCTATTTATCTTCTGTCATGCACTAGCATATAAACTCCACGCAGGCAGGGAGTCAGTCTGTCCCCCCCACCATCCTAGCCAGTGATCCCACCGATCTCCAGAGCATGGAATGGTGCCTGGCATACGGCAGCATTCATTAAATAGTTGCTGAATGAATGAAGAAATGTCATAAAGCACTTGACACCATGCCTGGCCACATATGAGGTGATCAAGAACTGTTCATTGATAATAATAACATTACCAGTATTATTACTACATTTCACAGGTAAGAATATGGGAGCCCCAAGAGGGCAACTGACTCACTCAGGTCAAACTCTACGTCTGATGTCTATGACTTCTATGACGCCTCCCATTTCGCGGGCACAGAGTAACAGAATTCACCCACCGCGGCAGGAACCTGAAAGATGATGTAGCTGATTCTCTAGCACACCCTGGGCCCTGCCTCCTCTCAGCTTCTAAGAGTCACCTATCCTTGGGGGTGGCCCATGGGCTGTTCCAATTCCAGAGCATTCCCTAGAAGGACAAGCAGGCATAAAGAATGCAGGCTTCTGTCTCACCCTAAGAGAACTCTGAGAGGTAAGCGAGTGTGACTATTTCTGTTTTACAGAAGACGACACTGGGAAACAGAAAAAATGACATGCTCAAAAGTCATACACTCATTCACGGCAAGCTCAGGCTTCAGATTCTGAAAATGTTTAAAGTCTAGGCCTCACTCTTTCCAAAATACTACATTGCCCTGTACATCCACTAAAAAAAGAAAAAATGAGAAAGAACTCTGACCAGTTTTACGTGTTTCAAATAGCATCAAGTTACAAGGGAAAGAATATCATAAAGCCCCCTCTACATGCGCATATGCACAAATGGCATTCTCAACTTCCTCCAGGACACGGGAATTTTAATACATCTACCTTAAACACTCACAAACCACGTGTGATTATTTATACTGCAGGATTTCATAATGAGACTGTGCAATTTTTTGTAAACTCATTAGCTCTCATCAGGCCCAGATACCTTAAAACTTGGAAAAAGCGTGAGTTTTTACTTTGACGAAGTATGCTCTGTCTCATATATTAATAAGGGCACAGAAAAGCTTATACCACAGTATGACAGCCCTCTTTCCTATACACCCTCTATTATGACACTTTAGGAACAATGCCAAAACTCATGTCCAAGAATAGAATAAAACAGGCTATTTCTAATATGAAAATCCAGTTATCTTTAAAACTCTCCTGAAGGCATGAAGAGATACTGAGGAGCAGGTGGGGACAAGGGACAAAGCTCCCATCCTCCCTCCCAAGTGTCCCTGTGTCCGCATCTGAACATCACTGCCGGCTATGTTACTAACACTCTGAGTTGAGGCCAGGCACGGTGGCTCACACCTGTAATCCCAGCACTTTGGGAGACTGAGGCAGGTGGATTATTTGAGGTCAGGAGTTCAAGACCAGCCTGGCCAACATGGTGAAGCCCCATCTCTACTAAAAATACAAAAATTAGCTGGGCATGTTGGTGCATGCCTGTAGTCCCAGCTACCTGGGAGGCTGAGGCAGGAGAATCACTTGAACCCAGGAGGCAGAGTTTGCAGTGAGCCGAGATGGTGCCACTGCACTCCAGCCTGGGCGACAGAGTGAGACTCCACCTCAAAAAAATAAAAAATAAAAATAAAAAACTCTGAGTTGAAATATCTGTTTAAGTCCTTAGCCCATTTTTGAGTTGGGTTCTTTGTTTTTTTACTGCTGATTTGTGGGAATCCCTTATACTTTTTAGTTATTAACCCCTTATCGAATATGCAGTTTGCCAACATTTTTCCCCATTCCACAGGTTGCCTTTTTACTCCATTGACTGTTTCCTTTGCTGTGTAGAAGCTTTTTAGTTCGATGCAGTCTCGTTTAGTTTTGGTTTTGTTGCCTGTGCTTCTAGTGTGGCACTCACATAACTACCGCTAAGACCAGTGTTCTAAACGTCTTCACCTATGTTTTCTTCCAGGAGTTTCGTGGAACCAACTTAACCATCAAGGACAGATGAATGGGTAAAGACACATGGTAATGAACCTACAATGGAATACCAGGCAGCCTTAGAAAAGCAGTAGTTCCGCCACAAGCGCCAGCATGCAGGCACCTGGAGGGCTAATTGAAAGAGGCCAGGCACAGAAGGACAAATACCATGTGACTCCTCTCAGACGAGGCATCTAAGTAGCTAAATTTATAGACTTGAAGAGTGGAATGGTGGTTGTCAGGGACCGCAGTGGGGGAAAATGGGGAGTTACCAATCAATGAGCACAAGGTTTCAGTTCAGCAAGAGGAATAAGCTCTAGAGAGCTCCCCCACAACACTGCACCTGCAGTCAGCAATAAAACATCGCACGCTGAAAAATCTCTTAAGAGGGTAGATCTTGGCCGGGCGCGGTGGCTCACGCCTATAATCCCAGCACTCTGGGATGCCGAGGCAGGCGGATCACAAGGTCAGGAGATTGAGACCATCCTGGCTAACACGGTGAAACTCCGTCTCTACTAAAAATACAAAAAAATAGCCAGGCGAGGTGGCAGATGCCTGTGGTCCCAGCTACTCGGGAGGCTGAGGCAGGAGAATGGCGCGAACCCAGGAGGCGGAGCTTGCAGTGAGCCAAGACTGAGCCACTACACTCCAGCCTGGGCGACAGAGCGAGATTCCATCTCAAAAGAATAAATAAATAAGAGGGTAGATCTCATGTTAAGTGCTCTTATCACAGTAACATTTTGCAAAGAACATTTTTTTAAAGACCGTAGGCACTGGCATAACAGCATAAACACCCCTCATTTGCCAAATCTCAGGGACCACATGTCCACACGATGCATGGGAGGTGCATATAACCCAGGGAGTCTCACAGATGAGAACACTACAGCTCAAAGGGGTTACGGGACTTGCTGGAGGTCACAGAGCTGGGGCCTGGATCCTCACCCTGGCAGGCCGGGCTCACAGCTCCAAACCTTTCCCCTACACCACATTAAGCACCTTGCTCCGTTCAGCAACTTCACTCCTCTGGCTCAGGGCTGTGGCCAGACAGGGCTGTCACCTGGAGATGTTCCAGCATAATTCAAGTGAGCAATGACAACAGAAAGGAGAGCAGAGAATGTGGAAGGCAAACCCTCTAATTGAATGCACCGAAACCTGCCATGGCGGGAAGAACCCATCTGCAACCTGCATTTTTCTATCTTGTTTCTGCGGGAGACTTGACAGCACATACATAACCTGAGGGTTGCCGGGGCTCAGCATCCCCCCACTTCAAGACTTCTAAGTCTCCTGACTGCTAACGACTTCAGCAGCCCCACGAGGAAGAGCCCTGCTGAACAGCCCAGAGGGCCCCTGCCCTCTCACAGCCTCTAAGGGGGTGCTCTTCTTACACCCCAGTCTCTCTGCCACAGCAGGAACCCCAAGACTTTGTTGTGTGGAGGAAACATTACTGTCACCAAACCATGTGACTTACACACACCCCCAGTACCACTACAGACCACGGGGCCTGTTTTAGGACTATTAACATGTGCTTAACTCACATCCTTGGTAGGCTAGGCCTGGGGGCTCATGCCTATAATCCCAGCACTTCAGGAGACCAAGGCAGGAGGATCACTTGAGCCCAGGAGTTCGAGATCAACTGGTGCAACATAGTGAGACCCCATCTCTACATTTTTTTAAAAAAAGATATGTTTAACTCATATCTTTGGTAAAACATCTTTGATCAGGGAACATAAAAGAATGTAGAATCTGCAGCTGAATAATGATTCTTACTTCCACAGAACATACAAACTCAACACAACTCACTCCTCGCAGGGAAGCCCTTCTTCTTTAACTTTCTCAGTGCCGGCATGTACCCTGCTGTGGGATCACTGCTATTCCTTGTTCTACAAAAAAAAGAGCTCTTTCCATCACATACATCTCGTGAATCTCAGAACTCAATTTTACTCTTTAAATATTTTTAAAGCTGAAAGATTTATTTTCACTAAAAAAAAGTCAATCCCTAAGTCAAGAGTTCACCTGGTGTCAAAGCAAGATTCCCTCCTTTTTCTGCATCTCTCTCCCCATTTTCCTTCCTACAGCTCATCTGAGTCCGAATAATGTTCTTAAATAAGTCTTCTCGCTCGTTGCCCACAAATCCCTCTTATCTTTTCATTAGCAACAAAACCTCTGGTGGGCACAGCTGTAGTCGGGTGAGCCTTGCGTGACACAAGTCCTCACTCCTGGAATCCAGGCCAGCTCAGGACACCACATCCCACCACAACTGGCTTCCCGGGGCTACTGGCCATAAAGTTTACCTTCAGCAAGGACACTGGGACAGAACCATACGTTTTCCTGATCCACCTCAATTCCAAACGACAAAGCGTCTGAACCCCTCAGCCAAATTCCAGACAGAACTGAACAGTCCACCTCATCTGTTCAGCTAAGCCCCTACCGGCAGGCTCTGAACTGATGGGCACTGGGCAAATCCCCATGCAGCTCCATGGCCCACTGTACCCACCCACCCTGACATTTCCACTGTCAGATACCCAACCCCCACCTTCACTGGCAATGACATCATTCTTTCTGAGCTACCTTAATTCACCACACACTGCTTTCCCTTCCCAGCTCTTAACTGTAATTAAACAATTTTTGTGTAATTTTGTGTAATTCTTGTTTATGTATATGTGTTTTTTAGCGACAGGCTCTCACTCTGTCGCCCAGGCTGGAGTGTACTGGCATGATCACAGCTCACTGCAGCCTCGAACTCCTGGGCTCAAGTGATCTTCCTGCCTCAGCCTCCAGAATAGCTGGGACTACAGGCATGCACCACCACTCCCAGCTAATTTTTAAAAATTTGTTGTAGAGATGGGGGTCACTATGTTGCCCAGCCTGGTCTCAAACTCCTGGTCACAAGCAATCCGCCTGCCTCAGTCTCCCGAGTAGCTTCCACCACAGGAGCGCGCTGCTATACCCAGCTATTTTTTTTTTTTTTTTTTTTTTTTTTTTTTT
>NW_012109030.1:3185917-3189034 GCF_000951045.1 Mandrillus leucophaeus | reverse complement strand
TTTTTTTTGAGACAGAGTCTCTGTCGCTCAGGCTAGAGTGCAGTGGCACAATCTTGGCTCACTGCAAGCTCTGCCTCCCAGATTCACGCCATTCTCCTGCCTCAGCCTCCCGCGTAGCTGGGACTACAGACACCCGCCACCACGCCCGCCTAATTTTTTTGTATTTTTAGTAGAGACGGGGTTTCACCATGTTAGCCAGGATGGTCTCGATCTCCTGACCTCGTGATCCGCATGCCTCGGATTACAGGCGTGACCAGCTAATTTTCTGTAGAGATGAAGGTCACTATGTTGCCCAGGCTGGTCTCAAACTCCTGGCCTTAAGCAGTCTTCCTGCTTCAGCCTCCCAAAGCACTGGGATTACAGGCACGAGCCACTGTACCCAGCCCAGTCTTTAAATATCTTCCTCACCTACCTTGTAGTCTTGTTAACAGTAGTAAACCCAGTGCCTGGCGCATGATGGGCACTAAATGTCTGGTGAATGGAGAGTAAATGACAAGCAAAGCCTCCCCCATCAACCTTAAAATAGCCCCTTGTCCATGAACCATGACTAAATGGCAATCTAAACCAGCTTGCCAAATAATCTTCTTTCTTTCACTGATGGGGTACTGGAATCAGTGATATGAGATGGGTAAGACTGTCCATTCCTCTTCAGCAAGTATCCTAAGTACTTAGGGTGAGGGAAAGTTCAGATGGATCAAGCCCAGCCCTTCTTGAACTAGAAAGGAAAAGGAGAGAAAAATGGTTTGCTTCAAGAAGGAAAAGCAGAAATAGGCCATGATTAGACAAGGGAACTATACAAGGAAATGCAGCAAGGTCTCATGAGGTCATCCCAAAGCCACACTTGACCCCATGATGCACACAGAGGGCATCCCACTCCACGGCAGCTTTCCCACCCCAGAGTGTGCCCAAAGTACAGTGGCACCCATAGCCACCTTCTCTAGGCTGAAAGAGCAATGACTCCCAGAGATAGCTGGAGACTTCTACAAATGCCCAAAACCTAGATCTCTCCCAAACTCCCAACGCATTTCCTCAAAACGCTTGCGCACAGAATTCTGGAGGGAAGGGGCAGAAGGTAAGTTAGGAATAACATTCAACTATATTCCTCATCTACTGTGTTTCCTCTTTCCGTCCAGAGATAAGTCTTCTACCCCTCCACTATTCCCAAAGAAAATCAGTAAAACTCTTTTCCACCTTTACTTGTGACATTTTAAACAATTAAGAGTCAAAAGAAAGACTGAACGAATGAATGAATGAATGACTGCATCCATCCTCCCACATCAGGAACAAGATTTCACATGTCAATTTCTCAGACGGGCAAACCAAGTCCATTTTTAACCATCCAAGGAATGGGATCTCTAGCCCCCTGGGGTAGGGGATTGTGACATTTCCTATTGGAGCTTCGTTTGACTTTTGCAGACAGAAAGGCATCAGAACTCCTGAAGGAATGCCGATCGTTAGAGCAGACTACATGCATGACTCATTGACTCACAGGCCACTACTACACCTCAACGCTCAGCGTGCGTGCAGATTAAAGCGCCCCAAGTGTTAGGAACTGCAACAAAAATGCACCTGAGTGTACATAGCCACGACTTCCTTCTTGTAAATTCTTCTAACTTCAAAATGTATTGCATCATCCTAATGATCAACCTACTTCTAAATGGTTGTCTCAAAGACCTTTTATTTTGCATATTAGAGAATTCAAAAGTCCAAAAATGTTACAAGAGGAAAATAAAAGTACGTAATAACAAAAGCGTCCAGTGGCCAAATCTGTGGCTAAAGAACGATTTTATTTTAAAAGTTTTACTCTTATTTTACTTTCTCAGTGAAAGGTCTTTAAGAAACCAGCATGCACTCAGTTGTACAATCACTGCTATTCCTTGTTCCACAAACAAGAATTCCTTTCCATCACATATTTCTCACGAATCTCAGAACACAATGTAACTTTTTAAATATTTTTAAAGCTGAAAGATTTCATTTAAAGACAAAAGTCAATCCCAAATGACTCCTGAATTCAAAAATACAGTCCATAAAACTTTGTCAGCCCATTCTTCCAAATAAAGTGGAAATCTACATTGTCTTTCCTGTATCTTTCTTCTCCCTTCTGTACAGGTGGTTATTTGCAAACCTATAAGAAAATATATTTCAAAACAACTTGTCCGTATTAATCTTGGATGTAAGTGGCATACCAATGTTGTAGAATTATCATGATTAAATGTATTTTAGGCTGATGTGGCCGGTCAGTAATGCTCTCATTTACCACCCCACCCTCTCTCCCTCCCTCTCTCTTTCCCTCTCTATCACACTCACACACACACACACACACACACACTCTTACTTTTTGGCTGCCAAGTTATAAATTAAGCAAAGATGCCTTCATCCTTAGGGTGTGTTTGGGTGGTGAGCACGAGTGGTTTTCTTCTATATTTTTTCAATCAATTTTTTAATTAATATATAAAATTTTCTAATGAAAAGTTTAACCCGGAAACCAGCGGCGCTAAGAAATCTTCTCTGGACAGGTAGCCCAGGCACTATTTCAACTTAAAGCCACTTGGATAGAATTTCCAAAGTGATGTTAGGAAAACGTGGCTGGAGGAGAAAACCGATGTACTTGATAGCAACAAATCTCAAGTTTAAGAATGTGAAGTTGAACAGGCCTCATTCCGTTTTCTTTATGTCCCCTCAAAATCGCTCCCATCCTATCAAGTAACTTTGCTCCGCTGTCATTGCCTGAAATCTTTGGGAGGGAGGAAGGAAGGAGGCTTGGTACCTTGCAGCAGGGAATGAAATCTGCAGTTCACCCTCTCAACCTAATTCCTCTTGCAGATTTCACAAGTGGTGAACACCACCCTCTACACAACACTAACACTTTGCCATACGCATCAGTGCCACCTCCAAGTGACCTAAAGATGCCTGGGGGAAATTATGGAACCCAAATTGTATTAGGATTCCTTGTGTGTGTCACACCACCCCATATGCTGGGTTCACTGGAACAGTGGAGAAACAGAAGAGGCAAAAGACGAAAAGTTACTTGCAGACTGCAGTCAGAGTCACGGCCACCTTCGGCGCGGGGCGAACCTCCCCGGCTCCGGCTTTGTCTGCGGGGCGGGGGCTGGCGTC
>NW_012109030.1:3176581-3181527 GCF_000951045.1 Mandrillus leucophaeus | reverse complement strand
GTCACATCAGTTATGGATTGTGGTAAACAAATTACTTATTCCAAAGATATTTATCACACACCATGCTCTAAACCACAGCCCGCCAACCGTGTAAGGGTCTGGCCATCCGTGGTTCCCTGGAACCCACTGAGGGCTGGAATCACTGCCAGAGAACTTAAAGAAACTCCTTCCCAGCTCAGGAAGTTGAATTCCATGAACTTTATACATGGTGTTTCCTATGATTCTTCCTTCTCTCCCGTCCTTGAGTTGTGTTTCTGTTCTTCACAATGGCTCCACCGGTCACCAGACTAAAACCTAGGATCCAGCCTAAACTGTCTCCCTCCCTCCCCACATTGGCATCAACTCCAAGGCCTGTGCAATGTGTGCAATTCCTGGCCGTCTCCCTCCCCCTCCTTTGGCACTACCACTGTTGCCTTTGGGCTCAATCACAATATGGTGGCAGGGGCTTCCTAACTGGCCCCAGCCTCTGATCTAACACATGGTTTTCCTCTCAACTTTCTGGGGTGCAAGTGAACTTTCCAGGTGCAAGATGCTCAGTGTCCTCCTCTGCTTGAAACACTTTAGTGGGTACCTGCTTCCTGCTACATGATCAAGTCCAAGCTCCCCAGCAAACATCCAAGACTCCACTCAGCCAGAGTGCCGTATTTGCTAAGTGGCCCTCCTCTGTGATGAAGACTGGATGAAATAATGAATACATGGCCTTGTCATGCTCTTCCACGGGCTTCCCCTCTGCCTAGCAGAACTTCACCCATCCCCAAGAGCTCCTCTCCTGAGAATCAGCCTTCTCTGGAAAACCTTTCCTGACCTGCTCAGGCTAGATGGATCTTTTCTGCCCCTTCCATACCCGGCACGGTATTGCCACTATTGCACTGTATTGTAAATATGTACCTCTGTGAGCCCAGAGTTTGTGCTTGACATATATACATATCTTTATATCCACTTGCCTAATATAATATCTGGCATATAGGAAGTGTTATGAGCTAAACTGTGTACCACGTACCCCTATAATTCATATGTTGAAGCCCTAACCCCCAATGTGACTGTATTTGGAGACAGGACCTATAGGGAGGTAATTAAGGTTAAACAGGGTCATAAGGGTGTGATCCTAAGCTTAGGTCTTGTGGCCTTATATAAGGAGGAAGAGACACCAGATCCCTCCTTCCTTCTCTCTTCCTCTCTCCCTCCCTCCTTCCCCCCTGTCCCTTTCCCCACCCTCTCTTTCTCTGCCCAAATACAGAGAAAAGGCCACATGAAGACACAATGAGAAGGCCGCCAACTACAAGCCAGAAAGACTTCACCAGAAACCAGCCCTGCTGCCATCTCGATCTTGGACTTCCAGCCTTCAGAACTGTGGGAAAATGAAATGTCTTGTTTAAGTCACTCAGTCTGGGGTATTCGGTTATGGCAGCCCCATCAGATGAATAGGAGAAGCGTGCATTGGATTCAAGATTCTAACCAAAGATTCATTGGATTCGAGATTCTAAACCCCAACCCAGCAGTGAGCCTGACTTCTCCATACAAAGTAGCCTGGATGAACATCTGTGATGCAAGGCCAGGCAGAGTGTCTGAATGTGATAAGTGACCATGGTCTTTTCCCTGCCCCATGAGAGAAATAGAAACAAAGGCTTGTTCCATACTCCAGGGTATAAATGCCTACAGGCTCAAAGTCACCATGCTACCTTTTGTACCAGGTACCATAATTTCTTTTAAACCAGAAACAAATAAAAGCAAATATTTACTTTGAATTTATTAATTCAAATAAAAGACAGGAGGCCAATATCAATATGTTAAAACCACTCTTTTGGGCTGAATATCTCACATCCCTAGGGAATCTTAGGGGGGTTTTAATACAGGTAAGATCAAGTATCCAATTTGGTTTGGGGCCCCTGGAGCTACTGTGGGTGAATCCCGGGAAATAAAAGCTTAAAGGTTATGAGCTATGGTGATATTTCCATTTGTATCCATACCATCCACCAGAGTATCTGCAACATATCACTCTGTGTGTGATAGATGTTGTTGAATGCATAAGCCTGGTACTTCCCAGGGTTATACCAGGTAACACCGGACCCTCAGCCCAAGTCTGATATACTGTAGATTTCACATTCTGAATGTAGACAGGACTCTGGAAAAAGTAAGGGGAACTAGTGGCCTAAATAGCCTGCTGGATTGTGTTTAAGATTTTGTTATGGGGCTGACACAGTTTATCAGGTGGCTTAGATGGTCTTTACTGATTTGCTTTCAATACAAATACTGATTTCCCTTACAATACAAAGGGAACACTCCGCGGAATGGTTTCTGAGTCATTTAACCCATCACTGGTGATAGATTCTCTGATCTTGCATTACTGGAAAACATACATAATAATTGTCCATTTCAGAGCAGCAACCTACAGGGTCACCATATACTCTGCTATGACCTCATCCTTTAGCTTGGACATCTGGGGACCTTGTAAATTCATCCCAAAGGAAAATTGAAGAAAGCAGAAATGAATATTTGGGGACATAAAATGATACAAAGCAAATCAATTTGGAATAAGATGTGTTGCTTTTTTATCTTCTACTTGGGTCATTTTCCTCATGCATAATCTTAAAATTGTTACTTTACACCCAAACCACCATGCTGAAGAGCTCCAAAGAGATGAGAAAAACTTAACAATGCCCTAGAGGAGGGAAATGTGTTTTGACATGTATACTCTTTTGTATCTTAAATTTTGCACTGTGTATGTGGACATTTGAATCGTAATCCATTCAAAAAGAAATAAAATCTTAATTTTAAAATCCTATTTTTAAGCCACTCTCTCTCATTCTGTGTCAATTATCTACGACTGTATAACACATCACCTCAAAACTTTAGTGGCTTAAAATAAGAGCACATGATTTGCTCACAATACTGTGGGTTGGCAGTTTGGACAAGGCTCAGCTGGGATATCTTATTTCTGCCCCATGTGGCATTAGCTTGGCTCTGTCATGCATTTGCAGTCAACTGGGAGGTTAGCCAGGGACTGGCTTGCCCTGAGTGGCCTCAAAGTCCAGAAGTTGACGGCAGCTGTCAGCTCTGGCATCTCAAATCCCCTTGTATGGCCTCTCAGCAGGCTAGATAGGACTTCCTCACACAGCAGCCTGGTCCAGGAGGGAGAAAGAGGAAGTGGTAAGGCCCCTGGAGCTGTAGCGTTATAGGTCTAGAAGAATGATAGAATTCTGCTACATTCTACCATTAAAAATGTCACAATGTCAGCCCAAATCCGAGGTTTGGGGAAACAGACTCCCCTTGATGGTAGAAGCAGTAGTCATGTTGCAACAGGGCTTGTGTGTGGTACTAGGAGAGGAGGAATTCTTGTGGCCATCCTTTCAGATAATCTTCCTCTAAATCAGACATGAGCAACTACAGAATAGAGGGCAAAGTAACAGGTGCTAACAATAGTCTCAAGGGAAATCTTTCCGATGATAAGACAAAAACACTTTGCCATTCAACACAAAACCCACAAGGACAGATTCAGTACATTTGTATTGACCTCATGGCCTCAACTGATAGGTCAAAGAAAATAGTTAATTTCTGCTTATTTGTTTTTGGTTTAAATAAGAAAAAGATGGGGGAAAGAAAAAAGAACAAAGGCTTTGGGACTGTAATGCAACTAAGGTGGATTGGGTTCTAAATCAGTGTTTTAGATATCTACTGCTGCATAACATCTTACCATAGACTTAGTGGCTTATAACACCCAGATATTGACTCATCCTTTTTTCAGTCCAGAAATGCCATGACTGAGGTCTATGCTGAAGGCCTTCCAAAGCTAAAATCAAGATCTTGGCAGGGCTCATAGTTCATCTTGTTTGGAGCTCAAGGTCCTCTTCTAAGGTCATTCAGATTGCTGACAGAATTCAGTTCTTTGTGGCTATAGGACTGAGGACCCAGTTTCTTTGCTGGCTGTCAGCTGAGAGCTACTCTCAGCTGGTAAAGGCTAGAGGCTGCCCAGAAACCTGATCACGTGGCCCTCCCCATCTTCCAGTGAGCAGTGTCTCAACAAATCCTTCTATGCTTCCAATCTCTGACTCGACCATCTTGGGTTCTAAACTCAGATTTAAAGTACTCATGTGATTAGGTCGGACACACCCAGATCATCTTCCTATCTGGACAGGCAACTGACTCGAGACCTTCCTTACATCTGCAAAATCCCTTCACAGCAATACCTAGATTATGACTGAATAACTAGAGAAGATGTGTGTATACCAGAGGCGAGGAATTGTGGAGGCTGTCTTAGAATTCTACGATAGATGGAAGGATAGGCAAACACATGCTCTTTAATATAAACATAGAATGTAAGGGCAGGCAGAAGGTGGAAGCCTTGGAGAGGTATCACATGCAGAGCTCAGCAGTAAACCAGGAACCAGGCCTAAGAAGGAATTCTTATTGAGTAATAACCGAGCTCCCACATGATTCAATGGTTACCAAGTCTTCATTGAACCCTGATGACCTGAATACTGAAAAAAATAGGGGGAGAAAAACAAAGTTAAGAATATGGCACCTAGGCCAGGCGCGGTGGCTCACGCCTGTAATCCCAACACTTTGGGAGGCCGAGGCAGGTGGATCACGAGGTCAGGAAATCGAGACCATCCTGGCTAACATGGTGAAACCCCGTCTCTACTAAAAATACAAAAAATTAGCCGGGCATGGTGATGAGCACTGGTAGTTCAGCTACTCGGGAGGCTGAGGCAAGAGAATGGCGTGAACCCGGGAGGCAGAGCTTGCAGTGAACCGAGGTCGCGCCACTGCACTCCAACCTGGGAGACAGAGCGAGACTCCATCCCCCCACAAAAAAAAAAAAAAAAACTGGGCATGGTGATGAGCACTGGTAGTTCAGCTACTCGGGAGGCTGAGGCAGGAGAATGGCGTGAACCCGGGAGGCAGAGCTTGCAGTGAACCGAGGTCGCGCCACTGCACTCCAACCTGGG
>NW_012109030.1:3173343-3176276 GCF_000951045.1 Mandrillus leucophaeus | reverse complement strand
GCTCAGCCTCGGGGACTCGGTGGGAGCGAGGGCTGGAGGGGAAGCGCGGCGGCCCCGGACGACCGGGAAAGTGGGAAGGCGGCCGCGTAGGTCACAGCCACACTCTCCTGTTTTCTCACTCCCTGGTTCCGTGGCGCTCTCTCTCTGCGTCTCTGTCTCTGTCACTTCTCTCTTCTTTTTATCTCTGTCTCCCTTAATCTCTTTCTCTCATTGTCTCATTGTCTCTCTTTCTTTCATTCTCATTCTCTCATTCTTTCTCTCTCCCCGTCTCATTCTTTCATTCTCTCTCTCTCTGTCCCCACCCCCCGTCTCTCTCTCTTATTCTCTCTCACACACACAGGTACCCAAGAGCATCTGGCTCCTGGGTGTCCGGGCTCCGTCTCCCCGGCAAGCGTGCGATGCTTAGAGGCCGTCCCCATAGAAATCCTGCCAGTTCCTCTTGGAAGAAAACGCAGACGGAATCAGGGAGGAAAAGGAGACATTCGTTGTAATTGTACAAATCAAAACCCAGTGACCTGGGGATTCACCCATTTTCCTCCCCTCCCTTCATCAAAGGGTAATTGGAAATTTAAATACGCAAGAAAGAAAGGGTTTATTCTGTCTCTTATGTGCTCTCTGATCTCCTTTTCTTCAGCTCTTTTACAAGTGCTACTCTAACCAACCCTAAGGCTCTGAGATTACCATCTACTTGAATCACAGCAGGTACAAAATCAGGGACTGAAACAGTATCTGTTTCAGCGTAGCAAAAAGACAACAGGTTCGTGGATTTTAGATCAAAAGCTTTTTCATTGTCTTGGCAACAGATGACTAAGGGCTTATTTATGGGGAAATTTTTCTGACTAAGACAGTTTGGGTCATAGTCATACAGAAAAGTCACATCAGTTATGGATTGTGGTAAACAAATTACTTATTCCAAAGATATTTATCACACACCATGCTCTAAACCACAGCCCGCCAACCGTGTAAGGGTCTGGCCATCCGTGGTTCCCTGGAACCCACTGAGGGCTGGAATCACTGCCAGAGAACTTAAAGAAACTCCTTCCCAGCTCAGGAAGTTGAATTCCATGAACTTTATACATGGTGTTTCCTATGATTCTTCCTTCTCTCCCGTCCTTGAGTTGTGTTTCTGTTCTTCACAATGGCTCCACCGGTCACCAGACTAAAACCTAGGATCCAGCCTAAACTGTCTCCCTCCCTCCCCACATTGGCATCAACTCCAAGGCCTGTGCAATGTGTGCAATTCCTGGCCGTCTCCCTCCCCCTCCTTTGGCACTACCACTGTTGCCTTTGGGCTCAATCACAATATGGTGGCAGGGGCTTCCTAACTGGCCCCAGCCTCTGATCTAACACATGGTTTTCCTCTCAACTTTCTGGGGTGCAAGTGAACTTTCCAGGTGCAAGATGCTCAGTGTCCTCCTCTGCTTGAAACACTTTAGTGGGTACCTGCTTCCTGCTACATGATCAAGTCCAAGCTCCCCAGCAAACATCCAAGACTCCACTCAGCCAGAGTGCCGTATTTGCTAAGTGGCCCTCCTCTGTGATGAAGACTGGATGAAATAATGAATACATGGCCTTGTCATGCTCTTCCACGGGCTTCCCCTCTGCCTAGCAGAACTTCACCCATCCCCAAGAGCTCCTCTCCTGAGAATCAGCCTTCTCTGGAAAACCTTTCCTGACCTGCTCAGGCTAGATGGATCTTTTCTGCCCCTTCCATACCCGGCACGGTATTGCCACTATTGCACTGTATTGTAAATATGTACCTCTGTGAGCCCAGAGTTTGTGCTTGACATATATACATATCTTTATATCCACTTGCCTAATATAATATCTGGCATATAGGAAGTGTTATGAGCTAAACTGTGTACCACGTACCCCTATAATTCATATGTTGAAGCCCTAACCCCCAATGTGACTGTATTTGGAGACAGGACCTATAGGGAGGTAATTAAGGTTAAACAGGGTCATAAGGGTGTGATCCTAAGCTTAGGTCTTGTGGCCTTATATAAGGAGGAAGAGACACCAGATCCCTCCTTCCTTCTCTCTTCCTCTCTCCCTCCCTCCTTCCCCCCTGTCCCTTTCCCCACCCTCTCTTTCTCTGCCCAAATACAGAGAAAAGGCCACATGAAGACACAATGAGAAGGCCGCCAACTACAAGCCAGAAAGACTTCACCAGAAACCAGCCCTGCTGCCATCTCGATCTTGGACTTCCAGCCTTCAGAACTGTGGGAAAATGAAATGTCTTGTTTAAGTCACTCAGTCTGGGGTATTCGGTTATGGCAGCCCCATCAGATGAATAGGAGAAGCGTGCATTGGATTCAAGATTCTAACCAAAGATTCATTGGATTCGAGATTCTAAACCCCAACCCAGCAGTGAGCCTGACTTCTCCATACAAAGTAGCCTGGATGAACATCTGTGATGCAAGGCCAGGCAGAGTGTCTGAATGTGATAAGTGACCATGGTCTTTTCCCTGCCCCATGAGAGAAATAGAAACAAAGGCTTGTTCCATACTCCAGGGTATAAATGCCTACAGGCTCAAAGTCACCATGCTACCTTTTGTACCAGGTACCATAATTTCTTTTAAACCAGAAACAAATAAAAGCAAATATTTACTTTGAATTTATTAATTCAAATAAAAGACAGGAGGCCAATATCAATATGTTAAAACCACTCTTTTGGGCTGAATATCTCACATCCCTAGGGAATCTTAGGGGGGTTTTAATACAGGTAAGATCAAGTATCCAATTTGGTTTGGGGCCCCTGGAGCTACTGTGGGTGAATCCCGGGAAATAAAAGCTTAAAGGTTATGAGCTATGGTGATATTTCCATTTGTATCCATACCATCCACCAGAGTATCTGCAACATATCACTCTGTGTGTGATAGATGTTGTTGAATGCATAAGCCTGGTACTTCCCAGGGTTATACCAGGTAACA
>NW_012109030.1:3140513-3172673 GCF_000951045.1 Mandrillus leucophaeus | reverse complement strand
AAAAAAAAAAAAAAAAAAAAAAGAATATGGCATCCTAATTTTATCATTTAAATAGCATAATCATGTAAATATAACAGAATTTCCTTTATTTTGCTTAACTAGTTTGCACAATTGTTGTATGACATTAATGTAATGTTCCATAACCCAGGAAGATAATGCTTTTCAATAAAGAGACTTAGAGAACTCATTTGTGGAAAATTTTTGTGAAAAGCTGTGTGGTTTGCCAAGCAAATATAGCACATGCATACCTTTTTAAATTAATAGTACTTAGGAAGAATCAAAATGATATGCCCAAATCTGAAAGAATATGCTAGAAACCAGATGATAAGCTGTTTCATTAAAAGAGCCTCTGTGTATGAGCATTTGTGAGCACAGGAATGGAATTACTTCATTAAATATGCTAATAGCACCAACAGTAAAGATAAGTATTGTCCCCTGCAGTAGTTATCCGCTACAAAAGCACTTTGCAAGCTCCAAAACAGAGCCGTATTTCATGATGTAACTGAGTACTTTGCCAATTCTAGAGAGTTTACAAATTCAGGAGAGTTTTATTTTCCAAACACTTAATATATGTATTGCCTAAAATACTAAATTTCATTTTTAAAGACCACTTGCTTTTCGTTGTTCACAATTTTAAAATCAAAGGTACTCTATGAAATGGTGGTTCTAACTTGTAACTGGACATCACGAAGAATCAAGAGAAACAGCTGTTACTCACATAAACGACTCCTGAACGATGCAAAGATCTGCATTTCACGTTTTTTTTTTCTTTCCATGAATCCAAAACCAGAAAAAAGGATTTCCTGAGAGTCTTCCTGTGTATTAAAACTAAGATCTCTAAATAGCAAAGAGACGGGGAACAAAATCCTCAAGTGTTCATCCTGTCAAAAATACTAAGATATCTTCATGATAGATACTAATGAGTAAACAAGCCATCTCTGCAATTAAGCAATATGAAGATAATTTCTGTAAATTTCCTGATTCAAATAACTAACATATAATACAAATGGCCAAATTTCTGTGAACATTCTACAGTTTGCTCCAACTTCTTTTTCTTCTTTCTGATATTCACTCTAGATACAAACATTTTCATTAGCAGAAAGTATCCCTTGGAATGCTTATATTATTAATAACTAGTTGAATGCCAGTTATATATATATATATTCACCTAACTTCTATTAATTGCAATAAAATCAGTTTATGGAAGAATGGAAGGAAGGCTAGGCTAGGACTAAAGAGATCTGCCTGGTGACCTTGGATAAGAAACTTAACCAAAGCTTCAGCCTCCTCTGGTCTTAATGGTAAATGAATTCATAGCTATTTCTGTAGTCCAGAAATGGCATGGCTGCATTCTCTGCTGAAGGCCTCCGAAAATCAAAATCAAGATCTTGGCAGGGATCATAGTTCATCTCATTTGGAGCTCAAGGTCCTCTTCTAAGCTCATTCATTTATAAATATATATAAAAATATATATGTATATATTTTTCACTGATATTCACTCTAGATACACACATTTCCATTAGCAGAAAGTATCCCTTGGAATGCTTATATTATTAATAACTAGTTGAATGCCAGTTATATATATATATTCACCTAACTTCTATTAATTGCATACATAAAAATATATATACATAAAATATATATGTATATATTTTTCACTGATATTCACTCTAGATACACACATTTCCATTAGCAGAAAGTATCCCTTGGAATGCTTATATTATTAATAACTAGTTGAATGCCAGTTATATATATATATTCACCTAACTTCTATTAATTGCATACATAAAAATATATATACATAAAATATATATGTATATATTTTTCCTTGCTAGTTATTAGCTGGGAGTCACCACTCTCAGCCACTAAATACATACATTTTTATGTTTATATCCTCATACATATAAAACATTTTTATGTCCTTATATATGTGTATGTGTATGCATGTGTGTGTACGTGTATGAGTATAAATATATATACATGTTTTATATATAAGTCCTTATTTCTATAAAAAGTTCCAGCTTTAGTAGGGTTGCTGTCCAGGCTTGGCTGGAAGAGAGGGCTGTGTGATCCACTCCAACCTTAGAAGTAAAGTTCAAACTGCAGCTAATGTTAAATCGTGCCAGAGAAGGTTTGCTTATTAACTCTGCTTAGAGAAGTGTGTGACCCACACATTTGAACTGCTAATGATTACTGGACTTTTAAAACTGCTGTTCAAGTAATAACACTCTTCTATTTGTTCCACCAAATTTAAACTAAAATTCTAACTAATGTTGTGTTTGCTGGATAATGTTAATTTAATAAAAGTTTGAACTTCATAAGGAAAAGGAGAGAATGAATGCATGATGGAAGGACAGAATCCTTCTTGGGCAGCTGAGGGCAGTCTCTGGAGAGGTTTTGCAAGTCTCCTTGTTCCTCTCTCAGTTGCCATCAGCACTCAAAACAATCTGCCCTGTCCTTCCTTACTTACACTGTCCAAGATTCTAGCTTGTTCTGGTGGCCTCCTTTTTCTAAGTCCACAGCTGACACACATTGCAGGAAACTGTACTTTGACATGCACCTGCTTTTCTCAGCTCATTTCTCTCTGCAACAATTGCTTCAGCCATTTGCTATCATTTGTATCATTTCATACACAAATAATTACAAGGACAAAAGAAAGAAATACAAAGATATGACAGAACTGTCCTTGTCTTTGACAGACCAAAGAAAATAACAGACCTTTGTCCAAAATGATAAGTGACAGACAGGCTGAGAGACAAAGACACACAGAGAAAGAACAAGTAAAAAAAGATTGGGAATAAAAATGGAGACGTAATTGTAGATACCCCAAAACTAAAAAAGCATACAAAAACACCATGAGCAACTTTGTCTGGAAATGTAGATGAAATAAGAATTCCTAGAAAAATACAAGTGACTCAGGATGAAATAGGTAAACTTTCTTTTTAAAATTTTATTTATTTATTTGAGACAGAGTCTCACTCTGTCACTCAGGCTAGAACGCAGTGGTGCAATCTCAGTTCAGTGCAACCTCCACCTCCCAGGTTCAAGCAGTTCTCCTGCCTCAGTCCCCGAGTAGCTAGGATTACAAGCGTGCACCATCATGGCCGGCTAATTTTTGTATTTTTAGGAGAGACGGGTTTTCACCATGTTGGCCAGGTTGGTCTCAAACTCCTGACCTCAAGTGATCTGCCGGCCTCAGCCTCCCAAAGTGCTGGGATTACGTGTGTGAGCCACCGCACTGAGCCCATAAACTTTCAATGAATTGACTTGGCAATTAAAATGTTATCATAGAACAGGAGGAACCTAGTGGTATGGAAATTGATTTTAAGAATGATTTGCTCATGACTGTTCTTAGCTTGATTGGAGAGATTCATAATCTTTTAAAAGACAGTTTATCCATATAACTAATGAAAAGCAGAACTTCTCTTTTTACTCGGAACTTCCTTATTTACCCCTATGCCCCCTTATTAACCCTGACAGTTTTTTTCACTGCACAAACTTCAAGATAATCTTAATTTCCTCACTTAAGCCCCATATCTACTTTGGTGACAAAACCAAGACATTGCTTTGTCTATCATTTCTCTCAAATCTACATTTTTCTCTCCATCTCTATCAAATTCTGCCTGGCCCACAGACACACAATTGTCAGAGCGCATATCCACTAATACTGCTTTCCTTCTGTCTGCCCCACACAGGCATACACTATGACTCAAGTCATCGCACAAGCAGGCCACATCGGCTAGGCTAATCTAGTAAAACAAATTATACAACACTTTCCCCTCAAAGTCAGACCACTGGCTTTTCTTTTATTAAAATTCAAAGTCAGCTGGGGGCGGTGGCTCATACCTGTAATCCCAGCACTTCGGGAGGCCGAGGTGGGCAGATCACTTGAGGTCAGGAGCTAGAGACCAACGTGGGCAACATGGTGAAAACCTGTCTCTACTAAAAATACAAAAATTAGCCAGGCATGGTGGTGGGCACCTGTGGTCCCAGCTACTCGGGAGGCTGATACAGAAGAATCACTTGAACGTGGGAGGCAGAGGTTGCAGTGAGCCGAGAGCATGCCACTGCACTCCAGCCTGGGCAAGAGAGTGAGACTCCATCTCAATCAATCAATCAATCAATCAATAAAACTTGAAGTCACTTCTTTCTTTTCCCCCTAACAGTCATTGTCCTGTGAGGGTCACAGATCACACATGAGGTCCTGTGGGCTCTTAGAGGCTCTGAGCATGATCAGAAGCCATCAGTGTGCGTGATACTGAAAGCCAGGAGCCTGTGTTCATCACCAAGGGAGAAACTGAGGCCCGTGCCCAGGGCGCCCTGGCATTTGGTGGTCGGGGTGCTGCTGGGAACTGGCTAAAGAGACGGAGAAGGAGCCAGGTGCAGTGGCTCACACCTGTAATCCCAGCACTGTGGAAGGCTGAGGCAGGTGGATCACCTGAGGTCAGGAGTTCAAGATCAGCCTGACCAACATGGCAAAACCCGGTCTCTACTAAAAATACAAAAATTAGCCAGGTGTGGTGGCCCATGCCTGTAATCCCAGCTACTCGGGAGACTGAGACAGGAGAATTGCTTGAACCCAGGAGGCAGAGGTTGCAGTGAGCCAAGATTGTGCCATTGCACTCCAGCCTGGGCGACACAGCAAGCGAGACTCTGTCTCAAAAAAAAAAAAAATAAAAAAATAAAGAGAGAGAGAGAGAGAAGGAATGGCCAGTGAAAGTGAATGGGACCCAAGGGAGCTATGAATGAAACCTGGAGACCAAGTGAGACCAGGGTTTCAAGCAGGAGAGGACGTGATGGGCACCTTTGTCAAACACTGCTACCAGGTTGCATGAGACAGGGAGTGTTTACCAACTCAAGAATCACTCGGGGAGGAGTGGGGATGAAGACCTGGCTGGAGTGGCTTCAAGACATAATGGGAAAAGAGCAATTGGAGGCAGCTATTATAGGCAGCTTTGTCAACGGCAGTAGACAGAGGGGAATCCAGGGCCAAGAAAGGTTTTGTTTCATTGTTTTGCTTGTTTTTAAAAATGGCAGAAACGGCTGGGCGTGGTGGCTCACGCCTGTAATCCTAGCACGTTGGGAGGCCAAGGCAGGTGGATCACTTGAGGTCAGGAGTTCAAGACCAGCCTGGCCAATATAATGAAAACCCATCTCTACTAAAAACACAAAAATCATTTTTTGTATTTTTTTGGGCACGGTGGCATGTGCCTGTAGTCCCAGCTACTTGGGAGGCTGAAGCAGGAGGATTGCTTGAACCTGGGAGGTGAAGGTTGCAGTGAGCTGAGATTGTACCACTGCACTCCAGCCTGAGTGACAGTGAGGCATCATCTCAAAAAAAAAAAAAAAAAAGGCAGAAACGAATAATTATCCATAAGCTGATAGGAATGCTCTTGTAGGGAGAGAATTAATGGATATATTTTGGTCTTCTGGATAGTAAGCCTAGGCCTTGCTGAAGTGAACTCTACTCTAGCCATTTTTCCTATGAGGCATAAACACACACTTCCACTTCCCAATCTTCATTCATGATGCTCCCTCTAGCAGACATGCTCTTCCTCCCCTGTTAGCAGATCCAAGTTTTGCCCATGCATTAAGCTTCTGTTCAAACCTTAGGTCTGCCATGAGGCCTCCCTTAACTTTTGTAACCTAGACCAACTGCTTCTTTAATTTTTTAATAGCACTTAATATTTATAAATTACTTATTAAGTATCTCTGTGTGGAAAGGAGTGAGCTAGATTTGGGAACAGAATAAGTTAAATAAAAAGCACCATTCTATACTTGAGAAGCTAACAAACTTCTTTTTCCTTTTCTTTTTTTTTTTTTTTTTCTGAGACGGAGTCTCACTCTGTTGCCCAGGCTGGAGTGCAGTGGTGCGATCTCGACTCACTGCAAGCTCCGCCTCCCGGGTTCACGCCATTCTCCTGCCTCAGCCTCCCGAGTAGCTGAGGCTACAGGCGCCCGCCACCACGCCCTGCTAACTTTTTTGTATTTTTAGTAGAGACGGGGTTTCACTGTGTTAGCCAGGATGATCTTGATCTCCTGACCTCATGATCCACCTGCGTCAGCCTCCCAAGTGCTGGGATTAGAGGCTTGAGCCACCACGCCCAGCCACAAACTTCTTATTGTAATAATTTTTTGTACGTGTTCCCTAATTACCTTGTCAACCTTGAAGGCAGGCAGGAATCAATGTTTTAATCTTTTTTTAGTGCTTAGCACAACAAGAACTTCATAATCAGAGCTAGATAGATATTTATCAAATTAAATTAAAAATAAGTATAATGGAATTACTCAGGCATCATTATATTACTTCCCAATTGTATAAAATAATCACAAAAACTTCCCTTAATAGTTTATTCCTTCAAACATTTTATAACAATTATTTTAAAACTTTCTAAAAGAGGTTTGATATTTCCCTGCTGTGTTAAATAAAGAGCCTTAAGGACAGTGGTTTTTTAAAAACAATAATAATATTGACCTGCTTGTGGATGGCAAAACTGAGTATCTTTACTGAAAATTTTGATAAAGCTGAACTACAAGGGCATGTCGCACATTTGTTGGAATGAGTGTTCTTAAGACTCAGCTTTATATGTGGGAAAAAAATCTGATTAGCAGTTCTACAGAGCTACTGGAAACTTGAGCTTCAAAAGTACTACAGAAATGAAAAGACAAAGGACATTGTTTTTACTGAGATTTCCATAATTCTCACTCCTCTTCTGATGACACAAAATAAGCCCAGGGGACTAGTAATGAGGTTGAAAATGAATATGCATGAGCTGGAATCACATCAAGAAGCTGATAAAAGGTATTGTTCCATTGCCTAGGTCAGCCTGGTATAAAAAAATGGAAAGACCCAGTGTGTATATTATTGGCAAGTTTGTGGCAGACTTTCTCTTCTAGGCATATTGGAGAACACAAAACTTTACTGAATAAGAACAGCAATAATGAAAGGTACACTCGAGAGAGTAAGGAGGCTGGGCTCAGTGAGTGGCTCACGCCTGTAATCCCAGCCCTGTGGGAGGCCAAGGCAAGCAGATCGATTGAGCCCAGGAGTTGGAGACCAGCCTGGGCAACATTGGGAAACCCTGTCTCTGCACAAAAAATACAAAAATTAGCTGGGTGTAATGGCACATATCTGTGGTCCCAGCTACTTGGGAGGCTGAGGTGGGAGGATGCCTTGAGCCCTGGGAGGTCAGGCTGCAGTGAGCCATGATTGTGCCACTGTACTCCAGCCTGGGTGACAGAGGGAGACCCTCTCTCAAAAAGAAAAAAAAAAAAAGAGAGAGAGAGAGAGTAAGGAAAGTAAAAATAAAAATAAGGCAGGCAGGTGGGTGAATAAGAGAAGGATAAGGAAGAGAAGAAAAAGGAGAGGAGCAATAGGAGAAAAGAGAAGAAAGAGAACCGAGAGGAAGAACTAATCACAGACAAGAATGCGGCAGGAGCGAAGAAAAGGAAATAAAGAGGCTGGAAAGGAAAAGGAAATTAACCGACTTGGGATATTTTCAGGTTTTTTCGAAGGTCACGCCCCGGTTTTCACTGTGAATTAAAGACTCAGGAAACAGCCTTTCCTGTTGAGACCTGTGTGTAATTCCTGCTCTGCACCTTGCTAGCGATTGTTGCATATCCAGATAAAAGCATCTGCAAAGAGAAGGGGCTTGCACCTCAAGGTGGGGGTCCTTACTGCTTTAAATCCCTGGGGAGGATACGTGTCTCTCAAACTTGCAACAGGAAGTGAGGGAGAGCCCGGGTCTTGCTCACGACGAGTCAAGCCACTCAGGAGACATTGTCTTTTCAAAAATGGGCTAAACTGAATATGATTTAACACAAAATTGTACATTCTGGCATCTGAAGCTTAAGATATCCTAATTTCACAATTGATGACTGCTTAGAAGTGATGAAACATGGAAGTGGCTATCTATGTTCGAGCAGAGACAAAAGTAAAACGGTGTGCTCAGAGCTTGAACACATGTAAACCAAGAGCAAGCTGTCCTGGTGGGGAAGAAAGGACACCACCACATCTAGGAAGGTGCTGTCCGGTCAGGAGTAAAGAACAAAGAACTAGAGACAGATTCAGGTAGATGCCAAAAAAAAAAGAGTCTGAGACAGGCCCATGACCCAGAGTTGGGGGCCTAATTACTGTGGTGGTGCACACCTGTTATCTCAGCTACCTGGGAGGCTGAGACAGGAGAATTGCTTGAAGCTGGGAGGTGGGGTTTACAGGTGTGGAGCACCAAACCCAGCCTCTTGAAGTGAAATTTATACACAGTAAGATTTACTCTTTTTAGTGTACAGATCTATGAATTTTGACTCATGTAATACAGTTGTGTTACCACCTCCACAATTATCATAGGGAATATTTCACCACCCAAAAAAGTTGACTCATGTCTCCTTGTGGTGAATTCCTCCTGCCCACCCACAGTCCCTGCGATTCTTGCTCCATAGTTCTCCCTTTTCCAGAATGCAACCTGCAGGGTATTATACAGTTCACAGTCTCCTTCGGGGCTGCTTTCACTTCACACAATGCTTCTGAGATTTCTCTATGTTCTCAGGTCTATCAGTAATTCGTACTTTTTATTTCCAAGTGGTATTCCATTGTATTGTTTATCTCTGTTTATCCATTTACAGTTGACAAACATTTGGCTTGTCTGTAGTTTGGGGTGAGTGTGAATAAAACCACTATACACATCTCACACAGGTCTGTGTGAGAACATATGTTTTCATTTCTCTTGGGTGAAAACCTAGGAGTAGGACTGTCGGGTTGTATGGTGTTCTGGGTTGGATTCTGTCCCCTGCCCCCATGCCCACCAAAAAGATGTTGAGTCCTAATCCCCAGTACCTTATTTGGAAATAAGTCATTGTGGGCCAGGCTTGGTGGCTCATGCCTATAATTCCAGCACTTTGGGAGGCCAAGGCAGCTGGATCACTTGAGGCCAACAGTTTGAGACCAGCCTGACCAACAGAGCGAAATCCCGTCTCTACTAAAAATACAAACATTAGCCGGGCATGGTGGTGTGAACCTGTTATCCCAGCTATGCAGGAAGTTGAGGCAGGAGAGTTGCTTGAATCCGGGAGACAGAGGTTGCAGTGAGCTGAGATTATGCCACTGCCTACCAGCCTGGGCGACAGAGTAAGACTGTGTCTCAAAAAAAAAAAAAAAAAGTCACTGAAGATGATGTAATTAAGATGAGGTCATATTGGAGTAAGGTGGCCCTTGATCTGACTGGTAGGTATCATACGAAGAGGAGAAGAGACACAGAAACAGACACGCAGGAAGAAGATGGTCTTGTGACAACAGGGGCAGAGATTGGAGTGATACATCAATAAGATAAACAGTGCCAAGGATTGTCAGCAAGCACCAGAGGTTAGAAGATGCGAGGAAGGAAACTCTCCTATAAGCTTCAGAGGGAGCTTCAGAGAGAGCACCACCTGCAGACCCCTTCATCCGACACTTGTAGCCAACAGAAGTGGGAGACATACATTGCTGTTGTTTTAAGCCACTCACTTTGCGATACCTTGTTACAGCAACCCTAGGAAAGTAAGGCAGTATGGTCCGTGTGTATTTCACTTAATGGGCACTTTTCCCCAAAGTGCCCGTAAGTATTTACGTTCCCATCAGCAGTGCATGAGAGTCCTGCTTGCTCTATGATCCATCAGCACACGACACTAGCAGCGTTATTCATTTTAGCCTTTCTAATAGGTGAATAGTGGTTTTAATTTTTATCTTTCTAATGGCGTATTATGTTGAGCACCTTTTCATGTGCTATTTGCCATCCATATATCTTCCTTAGTGAAGCGTCTGTTCCAGTCTTTTATCCAGTTTTTATTGGTTGTGTGTGTTTTCTTAATAAGTTGTAAGAGTTCTTTTACAGGTGTGTGTTTTCTAAATATTTTCTCCCCATCTATGACTTCTCTCTTTATTTCCTTAACAATGTCTTTTGAAGAAGAAAAAACTTTAAATTTGAACGCTTATTTATCCATGTTTTCTTTTATGATTTGTGTTTGTGTCCTAGCAAAAAAACAAACAAACAAACAAAAAAACTTTGCTCAAACTAAACCCTCAATTAATTTCTCTTATGTTTTCTTTTAGAAGTTTTATAGTTTTTGCTTTTACATTTAGGTCTATGATGTATTTCAAATGAATATTTTCATATGGTGCTAGTCAATGGTGTAAAGGCAAAATTTCTTTTTTTTTTTTCATTAGTATACAGATGTTCCATTGTTCTGTTTGTTGAAAGGACTATGTTTTATACATTGATGAACTTGGTAGCTCTGTTGCAAATCAATTGACTGTGTCAATATCTATCTATTTCTGGATTTTCTTTCCTTTTTTTTTTTTTTTTGAGATGGAGTCTCGCTCTGTTGCCAGGCTGGAGTGCAATGGCACAACCTTGGCTCATTGCAACCTCCGCCTCCCAGGTTCAAGCCATTCTCCTGCCTCAGCCTCCTAAGTAGCTGGGACTACAGGCGTGCGCCACCACGCCCAGCTAATTTTTGTATTTTTAATAGAGACAGGGTTTCACCATGTTGGCCAGGATGGTCTTGATTTCCTGACCTCATGATCTGCCCACCTCGGCCTCCCAGAGTGCTGGGATTACAGGCATGAGCCACCGCATCTGGCCTATTTCTGGATTTTCTATCCTGTTCCATGTCTCTATATATCTAACCTTTCATCACTACCACCCTATCTTATTTATATTGCTTTATAGCAACTCTAAAAATCAGGTTTTGTGAGTTATCTAACTTTGTTGTTCTCCAAAATTATTTGGGTTGTACTAGGCCCTTTGCTTTCAAATACATTTTAGAGTAACATTGATTTTTTTCAAAACGCTTACTGTATTTTTTTTATTATTATACTTTAAGTTCTGGGATACATGTGCAGAACGTGCAGGTTTGTTACATAGGTATATACATACCATGGTGGTTTACTGCATCCATCAACCCGTCCTCTACATTAGGTATTTCTCCTAATGCTATCCCTCCCCTAGCCCCCTATCCCCGACAGGCCCCAGTGTGTGATGTTCCCCTCCCTGTGTCCATGTGTTCTCATTGTTCAACTCCCATCTATGAGTAAGAACATGCAGTGTTTAACTGATATCTTAATATATAGTCTTCTGATATGTGAACATAGTATGTCTCTCCATTTATTTCGGTCTTCTTTGATTTCCTTATCAATATTTGGTAATTTCTAGCATACAAACCTTACATATATTTTGTTAAAGTCACCCCTAAGTACTTCTCGGTTTTGATGTTATTGTAAATTATACATTTTTAGAATTTCAATTTCTAACTATTTATTGCTTGTATATAAAAATACAGTTGATTCCCACAGATTGACCTTGTATCTTATGAACTTGACAAACTCACATATTATAGGTCTTAGTCATTTTTACAATAGTTCTTTGGGATTTTTAATGTAGATAATCAGGTCTTTTGTAATAAAGACCATTTTATTTCTTAGGTTCTCGGTTTTTTTAAATTTGGCATTCTTTTCAGGGAATTCCAGGGGAAGAGGCACATCCACAGCCAGTGAAGAGAAGGAGATTTGGTTTCACATTTCGGTGTTTTGAAAGCAACATTAAACTGCTGTTTATGTTACGTAGACTCATTTCTAAATTTTTATGTCAAACTGTGCCCCTGTTATCTGTGTTCTGTGACTGACTCCTACTGCAGACTCTTTGATTCTAGATCTTAAGTGTTCAAACTATAATGTTCCCTTTGGATAAAATATTTCCTCCTGTGGTCCACTTTTTAAAACATATATGAAATGGGACATTTTGTGGCTACCCATAAGCCAATGCCACAGGGCAAGGAAAAATTAAAACAAGACATTTGATTAAAGAGTGAAGACAAGGAATTAAAGAATATAAAAGACAAAAAGGAAACTAATTCTTACCTTAGTCAGGCTGCAATTCTATTCAAAGAAACAGGATACATGGTCTTGAGAACTCCCATAGGTTCCCAGACGAGAAGCATCTGTTAATTTGAAGTTGGGGAACAGAGGAAGGAGCATAAACAAGATTGGAAACAGGATTTGGATTTTTTGAGGCCTTCCCAGCCAATGTCGGGTGGCAGCAGCCCCATTCCACAGCTCGCTTGTCAGCTACTGAAAGCGGAGTATGACTCTTGGAGAGCAAAAAGAAAGGGAAGGAAAAATTCTTCAGGGTAAAAAAGATGTACAAAAGTACCTTGTAGTTAAGAGAGGGTCTGCCACGTCAACAAACACTAACAATAAAATATATTCAAGTTGCTCTCTGATTCCAGGTCTTTTCCCTTCCAACGAATCACATGCATCTTAAATACCCCCCAAAATGACCCCTTATACCAACAAAGCTTTTCCACAGTCTCTCCGTGAAGTAACATGCCTGGCTTTTCATCTTGGCTTTTCCATCAACACATTTAATAAAGTCCATCTTTCAACTTTCATTCAATAAACATCTATGCATCCAACTGGGGCCAGGCAATATGTCAGGACCTAAGAATATGGAGATGAAAAATGCGGTCACTGCCCTCAGCAGACTTACAGCCTAGCGGAGGAGACAGACATTGGAACAAACATAATACAATAAATGCTGTGATGGACAAGCACCTGGGAGCCAGTATGAGAGTTTCTTTTCTTTTTTTTTTTTTTTTTTTGAGATGGAGTCTCACTGTATTGCCCAGATTGGAGTGCAGTGGCATGATCTCAGCTCACCGCAATCTTTGCCTCCTGGGTTCAGAGATTCTCCTGCCTCAGCCTCCTGAGTAGCTGAGACTATAGGTGCGCACTACCATGCCCAGCTAATTTTTGTATTTTTAGTAGAGACAGGGTTTCACTATGTTGGCCAGGCTGGTCTTGAACTCCTGACCTTGAGATCCACCTGCCTCAGTCTCCCAAAGTGCTAAGATTACAGGCATGAGATTCTTAAACCAGGTCAGAGGGAGAAAGTCAGAAAGCTTCCTGGAGAAGGCATCTAAGCAGCACATAAAAGCTTCTGTACACTAGAAACCCTCTTATTGGCTATTTTCATTCAAGTACATGGTCAGTTAATCAGAACAGGAAATTATAGAAACATAATGTATGCCTTAAACACTTAATTTAACATAAACATATGTTGAGCATTTGTGTCCCAGTTTATTTGCCTGTAGACTCAACATTTTCCTTTAACCATAAATCTTCTAATTGGAGTTCCCTGTAGAAATCACAGGGATTTCTTTCCTGTAGAAATCACACTCCTAATGCATTCATTAACTACACAATTTCTAGTTTGCCTCTTCAAAGGGGAGCAGGAATGTGGAGAGAATTGCAAAGCAACCTGAGTAAAGCATTCTTCTTGACTGATACTAGTTTATCCATCTGATACAATTCTCTTACCCACACCTAACTTGACAGCATTTTGTTTTAAGCCGCTCATGTTCATTCTTTTCAAAGCATTTGACTTGATTTTGATCATCACAACCCTCTTTCTTTTGGTGTTCATGTTTTGTTGATTTGATTTTAATTATATAACCATATTAAAATAACAACTAGCAGAACAAGTTTGAGGCAGACACACCTTATTCTTCTTAAGCAAACAGCTCAATCAGTAGACACAGAAGTAGGTGGAGAACAGCTTATCACCTGCAGGAGGCCAGCAGGCCACAGGATGCATCCTGTGCATCTTACATCGGGAATTTAGGTGACAGTTCATCCCAACTGTGGCTAAGTAGAGATCTGTTAAAACATCTACTACCCAAAAGGCACAGACATTCAAAGGAGGCTGACCAACACAGAGAGCTGAGATGGGCACAAAGGAAGCAACCCATATTCAGAGGAGGAGTCGAGAGAGTTCAGGCTTCAAGCCAATTAGCTCACAGTTGGGCCTGCACAGTGGCTCATGACTGTAATCCCAGCATTTTGGGAGGTCGAGGCAGGCGGATCATATGAGGCCAGGGGTTTGAGACCAACCTGGCCAACATGGTGAAACTCCATCTCTACTAAAAATATAAAAATTAGCTGGGCATGGTAGTGCATGTCTGTAATCCCAGCTACTTAGGAGGCTGAGGCATGAGAATTGCTTGAACCTGGGAGGGGGAGGTCACAGTGAACTGAGATCGCCCCACTGCCCTCCAGTCTGGGGGACAGAGACTCTGTCTGAAATAAATAAGTAAATCGCTCACACTTGGGCTTTGTATCTTAAAGGCATATAAAACAACTCATTTTCCTTAATTTTTCTGTCACTCTTATGAGAATGTCAAACTCATCTTTCTCAACATCAACGCTGAACACTGGTGAAGACACCACTATTCCAATGAACATGCCAACATTTGTTACAGAGCCTTTTTCAGAAGAATGGAGCATCACAATATATCAGTTGCTCGTGTCATCAACAACCACAGTACTGACTCCTAAAGGGTTCCTAGCAAACATAAAACAATGGAGAGGCAGGTGAGGAAAGCTGGTGTCCAATTCACGAAACCCACAGAGGATCATTAAAAAACCACTAGAGGCTTTGAAAGAGATCTATTAACTATACAAACAGTGGAGTGGCTATAAGGACAATGAATAAAACCATGAAACCCATCAGAAGATGTGAGAAGTGTGGAAACTGTCCCAAGGCTGGTGGGAAAAGCTGGAGAAGAAATGACCAAGCCAGTTTCCACTGGACCACGGCTTTGTCTATCCTGCCCCATCTCGAAATCAAAAGAACTAGGGGGAGTCTCAGCACTTTTGGGAGGCTGAGGCAGGTGGATCACTTGAGGTCAGGAGTTGGAGACTGGCATGGCCAAAATGGTGAAACCCCGTCTCTGCTAAAAATACAAAAATACTGCAGGTGTGGTGGTGTGCACCTGTAATCCTAGCTAGTTGGGAGGCCGAGGTAGGAGAATTGCTTGAACCCAGGGGGAGGATGTTGCAATATGCAGAGATTGTGCCGGTGCATGCCAGCCTGGACGACAGAGCAAGACTCCGTCTCAAAAAAAAAAAAAAAAAAATAGACTGGAGGGTCAACTCCCAAAGAATTTGAATGTCCCTGAGTCAGTTTTCATACTTGAGCATAACAAGCTGCACTCATGACAAATGTCATAAAATAACTGAAGCAGCTGGCAAACATAAGAAAAGAAAAACAGAGCGGTGGAGCTGTTAAATCAATGATACAGAGGTCTGAGAAACAGAAAGTACCTACATAAGGAAGTTCATTTCTCTCTATCAGTAAATATTCAAGGGTAAGAAGCTCAGGTAATCCACTGATCTAGGTGGACGACAACAGTTTTGTTGATAGAATGCCATGTGTGGCCGGGCGTGGTGGCTCACACCTGTAATCCCAACACTTTGGGAGGCTGAGGCAGGTGGATCATTTGAGGTCAGGAGTTCGAGACCAGCCTGGCCAACACGGTGAAACTCCGTCTCTACTACAAACACAAAAATTAGCTGGGGTGGTGGCATGCACCTGTAATTCCAGCTACTTGGGAGGCTGAGGCAGGAGAATCGTTCAATAATCTGCTGAATAATCCAGGCTTCCTCCACTTACCTGGGGAAATGGAGGTTGCAGTGAGCCAAGATGGTACCACTGCACTCCAGCATGGGTAACAGAGTAAGACTGTCTCAAAAAAAAAAAAAAAAAAAAAAAAGGAATGTCGTGTATGTGTGTGTGCATGTGTGTATGTGTATCCCTCCCAGCCCTGGGAATTTTTCAACCTGCCATGAAATCTGTGTTTTGTCTCAGAGTCATCCTTCCTTTCTTCTTATTTGACTCTCTGATGACGCCTCATCTAGTCCCAAACGCCTCCCCAGAACAGCGAGCAGAGCTTGCCCCTTGCTCTGAGAAAAAGCCTTTGTAACTGCTCCAGCCAGGGCCTGACACCCATGAGTACAACTGTCCTGGCAGCTCTGCAGGGAGCTCATCAGAACAGGGAAACAGGAGGCACCAGCTCTGCCTGGCAGCTGTGACATGGTGTGCCAAAATAGGCATTAATGTCGCGTGCAGGAGAAAAAGGCGGAAGGGACAGAAGGATTTATCTCTTGTTAGAACTGAGCTGCGTTTTACAATCGAGATCAAATTTCTTGGTCACTTTTACGGTGAAATTATCATGGTTTCAGAGTCCAGTGCTATTGCTTAGGAGGAAAAAAAAAAGTGGCACAGAAGGATAATTGAATTAAGTAAATATTCAAGAGTGCTTTGGCCCAGACAGATTCAGTGCAACACAACACACAAAACCATCCGACCTCCATGCAGCTGCTCATGGAAAAAAAAAAAAAAAGCTAATTTCAACAGGGCTGCTGAATAATCAAGGCTTGAAAGGAGAAGTCGTAATGGAATCTGATCTGTTGCCTACATCGTTAGAGGACATACAGCTTTGTACATCAAAGCAAAGCACATCCTCCTCCCTCATTAGAGCCAAGGGGAGGCTTGGGACACGGTCCCCCCCAGTACACTTGGGACTCTTTTAAGACCGTGGTTGTTTTGAAGCTGGCAAAGCAGAGAAGAGAAAAGCCATCTTCTCTTATGGTGATGATTTTATTTACTCTGTTGAAGGCTGGTCACTGCTGGTCACTGCCAGCCCCTGGGTCGCCTGGGATTTACAGAGGCCCCTCTTCATATAGCACGAGTTCACTGAGATCGCCCCCTTCTTCTCTGTCTTCAATATACGATTCATTACATAAACAATAAAAACAATGCTGGTCTATATTTGAAGGGAATTTTACAGTTTTCAGTCGGACTGTGCAATTGTCTAAGAGCTGGAAATCTTGGAATTTAGGTGCATGAGAGCATACTCTCTCACAGTACTTCTGCCATTTGGTTTCTCATCTGGGCTGTTAGTTATCACAGGACCTGACTTTCACGGAAACAAACTGCAGAATTTGAGATGGATCATTTTATAGTATTAGTTGTGTTGTGCTGCTTGGTTCCTTTAAGAGACTCCGTGTATCTCAGCAAAGCTCTTTGGCCGTGCATAAAAAGTACTATGGAGCACATCATCGATGGCCTCTGATTTAATGTTTTATCTGCACCCACATGATCTATTTGTGCCTCCTTCTATCTTTTGGGCGTCTGGATTTAAATCCTCATTTATTATCCTGATTTGCTTCTGCACCAAATGGCTATGTTCCCTCTTCTCATCAACATCTCTTCCTTCTCCGGACGCTCTTAATTAGATATGACCATAACCTGAAGGTGAGCTTCAGACAGGATATTTACAAGACAGACACTGGTGGACCTAGTTCCTGCCAGGCACCAATTACCACAGGGCAATTTAGGTAAATTACCAACGTTTGAACAGCAGTCTAAATTGTGGCCTTAAGATTAAAAAGGAAAATTTCCTAAATGGATGTTATTAATTCTTAAAGTATTGCAATCTGATTCTACCAAAACATACTTTCGTCTCAGTCCTAATTTCCTCCATCCCAAGCTGTTTAAGGTTATATTCAGAATATTATCATTAGAATGACTTTAGAAACGGACCATAGGGATAAACAGGCAGGAGAAGATCTGCGGAATCTAAAGGATGTCCTGCAAGTATCTGTTAAAATCATACAAATATCTGTTAAAATAGCAGCTCTGCTAGATAGGAAGATAGAATGTAAAAAGAATACAGAGGTGAGGCTGAGTGCAATGGCTCACGCCTGTCATGCCGACACTTTGGGAGGCCAAAGTAGGAGGATCACTTGAAGCCAGGAGTTTGAGACCAGCCTGGGCAACGTAACGACACCCCATCTCTACAAAGAAATGTTTAAAATTAGCCATGGTGCAGCACACCTGTAGTTCCAGCTCATTGGAAGGCTGAGGCAGGTGGATCACTTGAGCCCAGGAGTTCAATGGTGCAGTGAGCTAGGATCACATATCTGCATCCTCACCTGGAGGACAAAGTGAAATCCCCAGGTTTTTTCTTTCTCTATAAAAAAGGGGGGAAAAAATCAGAGTAGAAAGAAGGATTTAACAGATTGGTTGAATCCAGTGAGGGAGTGGCACAAAGAGGGAGATCAGAATTGGGGTTTGGAAGGAAGGTCACAGGATTTGCCTTAACCAGAAGATATAATTTGCCTTAACCAGAAGATATAATTGAGAGTAACTACAAAGGGTAAGTGTGAATTCAAGGGCCTAGGGCAGAAGACACGGACTTGGAGTCCACGGTTGGTATAAGCTACAATTATTATAAAAAAAGTCAATACAGCAGTCTATTTGTGAGAAAAGTTATGCTGGAGGTCCATAGTTCTGTCTTTCTTTTTGTTTGTTTGTTTGCTTGTTTGTTTTGCTGAGGTTTTTTTTGTTTTTTGTTTTTGAGATGGAGTTTCACTCTTGTTGCCCAGACTGGAGTGCAGTGGCGCGATCTCAGCTCACTGCAACCTCCCCCTCCCGGGTTCAAGTGATTCTCCTGCGTCAGTTTCCCGAGTAGCTGGGATTACAGGTGCCCACGACCATGCCTGGATATTTTTTTGTCTTTTTTAGCAGAGATAGGGTTTTACCATGTTGGCCAGGCTAGTCTCAAACTCCTGACCTCAAGTGATCCACCTGCCTTGATCTCCCAAAGTGTTGGGATTACCGGCGTGAGCCACCGCACCTGGCCCATAGCTCTATCTTTCCTACCCAGATGGGTCTTTCCAGTTTATGTGCTACTCAGTCTCTGAGAAGGTAACCCCAATGTGCTAGGAATGGAAACCCCAACTTCCTTGGGGAAGTATTTGTAAACTTCTTAGAATGATAAGTGAAATGAATGTGGGATAGTGTAATTGGTTCTTTGGTGAGTAAATACATTTTAACCCCAGGTGAGGTTAGATCCAAGTCAAGTCTAAAGAAGATTAACTAAATCAAACTCACAGTATTATTTGTGTGTTAATATAGGGAATAGTTTTGTGCATGCCTTATATTTTAAATGTTTGTATTGTATAAAATAATTTGGGAACTGTATATGATGGCTTACACCTGTAATCCCAGCACTTTGGGAGGCTGAGGTGGGAGGATCGCTTGAGCCCAGGAGTTTGAGACCAGCCTGGACAATATAGCAAGACCCCATCTCTATAAAATAAAACAAAATAAAATAATTTGGTATGACTAATAGATTTAGACTCATGCTTTTATGTTGACACAATAAAACCAAATTTGTAAACAGTACTGGAAAAACTTAGGAGAATTAAAGTTAACATAAATGTTTATAAATATATTATATACATGTTAGCTTTATATTACAAGTCTCTGGGAAGTTGTATTAAAAACTTGAAGGATTTAGAAAGAAAACTAAATATATAAAGTTTATAAATATGAATGCAATTTAAGATGTTTAAAGGAGTTTAAGTTTCTAAGTGCAACCAAATATTAACCAAAGATATAGAAGTAATTTTAAAACATTATTATTATATATGGCAAAATATATACATTTAAGAAAAAATCATGGTTTTTACATTTACTTTTTAAAATCAAGTATTAATACTAAAAAAACCACGTGAATGATGAAAGTGCAAACACACTTTCAACTTAAGATACATGTATCTTCTTTGATGTTACACAACAAATCAACAATATTTATCACGTGCAACTTTGATAGAGCTTTATCTCCTTCCACAGGATGCTGTGTATAAGTAGGAGTTTCCTTCACTGAAGAACTTCCTGTTATCCGCACCTAAATCTCAGGGCAAGAATCAAGACTGTTAAGAAAACATGGGGTCGGGCACGGTGGTTCATGCCTGTAGTCCCAGCCCTTTCGGAGGCCAATGCACGCCAGCCTGGGCGGCAGAACGAGACACTGTCTCAAAAAAAAAAAAAAAAGAAAAAGAAAAAAGAAAACATGCAAAATGTATATTTCTCTTGCTCACTTCAGCAGTTTCACCTGAAGTAAGCACTTTATGTCCCATATACAACATTAAGACATGCTTATGCAATTCACTATGCCTTGCTTCTCTCCTGATGCTAAAAGAAAAGAAAAGATGGAAATAGAATTGCAGAAAAAATAGCTGAATTGCGATATTTACCAAAGTGATCATTAGCAAAATATAGAATTGCCTACAAATGCCCACTGCTCCCGAAGAATCCCAACAAACAAGAAAAAAAAAATGCACGTAGGCGGAGTTGAATTTTACATATATGTTATATATTTCTTAGGGAATATAAGTTATATATTTCTCAGTTTCCCTTTCAAAACTATATTTTGAAGTTAATTCTCTTTAAAAGCAGTCAGTTCTGTGTTTTTCTAAACAATAACATTGGGCTGGCCCATGCCTATAATCCCAGTACTGTAGGAGGCTGAGGCAGAAGGATGACTTGAGCCCACGAGTTCAAGACCAGTCTGGGCAACATAGTGAGACCTCGCCTCTAAAATAAAAATACCCCCAAAATTACCCAAGCATGATGGCATTAGCCTGTAGTCCCAGCTACTTGGGAGGCTAAGGCAGGAGGATTCCTTGAGCCCAGGAGGTTGAGGCTGTGGTGAGCCATGATCGTGCCACTGCACTCCAGCCTGGGTGACAGAGGGAGACCCCGTCTCAATAATAATAATAACAAACAAAAATTTTAAAATAAAATAAAGTAGAGCATCAGTAAAGGACCTTCAAATGCTATTGTCTGAATTCTATGAATATAAAGGGATCTAGTCTGTTTGAAATGGTTTACCTAATCGACTTCTATTATTTTACATTTATTGAGAGCCAGTGAAACAATGAATGAAAAGCAAACAGAAAGGCATGAATTTGTCATCTAAACTCTGCCTCTCTTTCTGTTGTACTGATCATTACAAAAATCTTTCTATTGGGATAAACAGACACTTTTCTCCCTGGGACAGTTGTAATTATCTCACATCTTTTTTCTCACAGATGAGTCTCAGTACATATCCCCTGGCTGGGTCTGGGCAGCATCTCATCATCCCTTCAACAGAACTACATCACAGTCCCCTTCCTAGTTTACTCTTCCAGGATTTCTTTCGTGAACTGCCACTAGAACATCTCCTTCTAGCCAACATCCATATAAAGTACCATGTCAGGACAAGATTTGTCTTGGTTTACTGGGATAATCTTGTCTCTGCTTTTATATTGGGTTATCTGTTTGAATGGAAAAGATGAACCAGTGTGTAAATTCTACAGCACAACTTTTAGAATCCATCTATTTTTAGAGACAGATTACTTTTCTGGAATTTGGCAGAAATTCCTTAAGAACAGTTCAGAATTGACTGTGACCATTTGATCATTTTCCTGATTGATTTACAAGAAGTCTACCACCATGCCCCATCCCAAACCTAGCCCTGCAATTCAAGGAGACTTCCAGGGGAATAGTGAGCACTACTAAAAATGATCCCTCTTTTTTCCTTCTCTAACCTCCTGGGCCCCCACCCCAGCGACTTCATCATCAGCCCTGATTCTGCCCTTTTACTCCCCAGTGAATTGCACCCCTCCTAATCCCCTGCCATAAGTATTTCTCTGTAATGCCAGGCTGGCTACCCAGGTTGTGAGGTCCAGTGCAACATGGAAATCTGTAGTCCTTTGTCACCAAATGATTAGGCATTTCTAGAGGGTGACAGCACAGCATCAAGCCAAGTGACGGCCTTTGTAAGGTAGGTTTTGCCATACGACTGCACAGGTTGTAGCCCATGAAAAAAGTGCAGGTTCCTGAGCCATTAGGACCATTGGAATCCTCTGATAAAATTAAGAAATCTGGCTGGGCGCAGGTGGCTCACATCTGTAATCCCAGCACTTTGGGAGGCCAAGGCAGGTGGATCACCTGAGGTCAGGACTTCAACCAGCCTGGCCAACACTGGTGAAACCCTGTCTCTACTAAAACTACAAAAATTAGCCGGGCATGGTGGTGTGCACCTATAATCCCAGCTATTTGGGAGGCTGAGGCAAGAGAATCCCTTGAACCCAGAAGGCAGAGGTTTCAGTGAGCTGAGATTGCGTCACTGCACTCCAGACTCCAGCCTGGGTGACAGAGAGAGACTCCATCTCAAAAAAAAAAAAAAAAAAAATTCAGAAATCTGCATCTAAGAATTATTACGTAAAGAAACCCAAAAGAAAGTTTTTCTCAGGGAAAGAGTGAGTACAAAGAAAGGCTGGGAGAGAAAAGATAGCGTCTGAAGTAGGGAAAGGAAGGGAGAGACACAAGATATCACAAAGTGATTGAGGGTCCTGACTAGCAGACTACAGAGACAGGGGGCGCAGGGCAAGAAATGCCAACTAGGGAAGGGGTTCAGAGATGAAGCTGGAGACTCATTTGCAGGAATGAGCAATGATTTAAAATCATACAGCTGGAGGCCGGGCACAGTGGCTTACACCTGTAATCCCAGCACTTTGGGAAGCCAAGGCGGGCAGATCACTTGAGGTCAGGAGTTCGAGACCAGCCTGGCCAACATGGTGAAACTCCATCTCTACAAAAAATACAAAAATTAGCTGGGCGTGGTGGTGCATGCCTGTAATCCCAGCTACTCAGGAGGCTGAGGCAGGAGAATCGCTTGAATCCAGGAGGCAGAGGTTGCAGTGAGCCAAGATTGTGCCACTGCACTCCAGCCTGGGTGATAGAGACTCCATCTCAAAAAAAATAAAAAAATAAAAAAACTCATACGGCTGGTCAAAAGCACCTTACTGAGTGATGGCCCCCTTGGAGGGATCATGTGTAATTTACCTAAGTCTTTGATTGTGAAACTAATGGAAAAGAGAATCTACATAATTCCTTAAGAGAAGAAATACATATACACATAGACTCCTGGTTTTCAAATACTACTATACAAGATATAATTGATGTTAAAACTATTCTGCAGAAACTTAATCAACCTAATACTGTGGAAGGTGTTCCAAGATCTTCTAGTACCTTTGAATAACCAGTAGGAATTTAATGATGGATTAAATCATTTCATTGATTCATTTCTACATTAACTTAATTACATTTATAAAATATATTAATTTATTGATGAATGAAAGCATAATATACCACCTAATCTGTAATCCACAGAATACTAAATTAGCTTTCATTAGATAAACTAAATTAAATAATATTCAGTAGGGGTCTAACAAATTTTTGTTGAGCCAGTCAATAAAATGTAAACAAATCCCTTATTAACCCCCAAATCTCAGAATGATAATTTTCCAATCTGCAACCTGAAAACTTTTTTTCATAAGGCAGCTAGAGAAGATATTGACTCAACAGACATCTGGTTTTCAAAATTAATCTCATATTTCTTTTGCTTCCCATATAGCAAGAAATTTCAAATGTTTCTTTTTCTGGTCAATCATTACATCACTTTGTGGAGCATAAATAGGACTTAGGGAAGAGATAAAACAAGTTGTAATGACCAAGCCTCAACTCACATGCTCTAAAGCGAAGGGACACTGTCACATTATATGCAGGCTTTTCCATAGTGCTATAAAGTAGACTGTGAAGTTTTGCCCCTAATTGAGTTATGCTTTTAAGACATTGTTATTGATTTTTAAAATGATATGAAATCGCTTTTAAGATTTCAGGCCAGGAGCAGTGGCTCATGCCTATAATCCCAGCATCTTGGGAGGCCGAGGCGGGCGGATCACGAGGTCAGGAGATCGAGACTATCCTGGCCAACACGGTAAAACCCCGTCTCTACTAAAAATACAAAAAATATTAGCCGGGTGTGGTGGCAAGCGCCTGCAGTCCCAGCTACTCAGGAGGTTGAGGCAGGAGAATCGCTTGAACGCAGGAGGCAGAGGTTGCAGTGAGCCAAGAACGCGCCACTGCACTCCAGCCTGGACCACAGAGCAAGACTCTGTCTCAAAATAAATAAATAAATAAAAAATTTCAAAATATATGCTTGGTGTCCAAATTTTGGAAAACAGGCAGGCAAAGCTGGGTTTATTCACACGGAAATAGCTTTTCAAGAGGATGGGAGTAAATAGAGGGAAAGTTGATGAAATTCTGCTTCCAGTAATGATGGAATTAACTCTCCCACAGAAAACAACTGCCAGCTAAAAACAACAACAACAACAAAAAAAAAACCCAAACCAACAAACCAACTACCTGAGTGACCAAAAGCAGGCAGAAACTGGAGCAGGGAGGGTCTACATTTGGGAAGAGGATGGCATTAGCTGAGTTTCCCATTTTTGCAGCTTTTAGCCTAAAGTCAGATGATGCCATCAGCGTGGGGGTGGAGAGTTAGGCAGGGTGTGTGTCTAACACTTGGATAGAAACCTCAGTCTTGGCCGGGTGCGGTGGCTCACGCCTATAATACAGCACTTTGGGAGGCCGAGGCAGGCAGATCACTTGAGGTCAGGAGTTCGAGACCAGCCTGGCCAACATGGTGAAACCCCGTCTCTACTAAAATACAAAAATTAGCCAGGTATGGTGGTGCACACCTGTAATCCCAGCTACTCGGCAGGCTGAGGTGGGAGAATCACTTGAAACTGGGAGGCGGAGGCTGCAGTGAGCTGAGATTGTGCCACTGCGATCCAGCCTAGGCAACAGACAAAGAACCTGTCTCAAAAAAAAATAAGGAAAAAAAAAAGGAAGAAAGGAAGGAAGGGAGGGAGGGGAGAGGGAGGGAGGGAAAGAAAAAGAAAGGAACAAACCTCAGTCTTTTTGGCCTGAAGAACTAGGGTGGGGGTCAGTCAGGGGCCATGACAGCTGGAAAAGGAAGAGGAGAAATATGCAGAAGAAGAACTGGAGCAAGAAACCAGGAAGCCCTAAATTCTCTGCAGAAACTCTGCCCAAATGCTTGGCTGACCCCTAAAATTTGCTTGCAACCATTAGACTTCAAGCAGCCCACCTAAGGCTAAAAGAACTAAATGGAGATTTTAGCTATTGTTCATTACTTATTAAAACAACAACAACAAAAATCAATCCCCTCTGCCAGTGATCCTCCAGTGTGTGATTAGGATATGGCAGGGATATCCCTTTTTTCACTGTAAGAGACAGCCCCACACCACGAAGTTCTACCCTATTCAAAATGTCAGTTGCACACACCCTTAGTTCTGCTCTAAGGAGAGGTTTCAAACCTCCCTGGTTGGAACTTGGAATGTGTTTTTCTTACCTTTTTTTTTTTTTTTTTTTGAGACACAGTCTCATTCTGTTCCCAGGCTAGAGTACAGTGGTGCAATCTCAGCTCACTGAAACCTCCACCTCCTGGGTTTAAGCAATTCTCCTGCCTCAGCCTCCTGAGTAGCTTGGATTACAGGTGCCTGCCACCATGCCTGGCTAATTTTTGTATTTTTATTAGAGACGGGGTTTCACTATGTTGGCCAGGATGGTCTCGAACTCCTGACCTCAAGTGATCCACCCGCGTCGGCCTCCCACAGTGTTGGGATTATAGGCGTGAGCCACCATGCCCAGCCGGAATGTGTTTTCCACTGAAACACTGTGATAAATGATAGCTCGTGTGGAGTCAGGTGCACGATGAACTCAGTAGTCTTTCCACCAATCTAGAAATATTACCATATCTTGTCTTATTGCTTCTATGAGAAAATGTGTTCCAAGTTTCATACAATACACTTTGAAATTCCTGGAGCACAACTACTTCTTCAATGCTCCTTTGGCTTCAAAACTAGCTACCTTCACCAGTTGATCGCCATACACATTAGTGGCATCCTATGCCCAATCAGAATAGGGTGGATAAGCACTCAGGATTTTACCATAGTGTGTCTCTTTTAAAAAGGAGTTAAAAGAGAGAAAGAGAAAAAAAAAAAAAAGCCAGTAACAATCCCAGCAGTGTGTGACAGAGAGAGAGCAAGTGAGAGAAAGCAAGAGAGAAACGTTTACTTCTATGTGCCCATAGAACTAAATATAAACATTCTGCCTATTCCCTACATACCTCTAACTCCTTTTGGAGGTTATAGTATATGAACTATTTAGCAACTCAAGGTAATGATGTTACATTTTAGAATAAGAACCAAGGAATCAGATTTCAGTAGAAAAGCAAAGTATTGAACACTATATATCTTGTGTGTCCAAATATTCTCTTTTTCTAAGGACACCAGTAATACTGGATTACGGTCCACTGTAACAGCCTGATTTTAACTTCATCTCTTCTCTAAAGGGCCATCTCTAAACACAGTTACATGGTGAAGTACTGGGGTTAGGGCTCAACATGTGAATTTTAGGAGGAGTGGGGGAGTGGGTATGAAGAGAAATCAGCCCATAATGCGTATTGCTCTCTACCGAGTCAAGTTCTTGGAGGTTGAATCCTGCTGCTATAGCCTTGAACTCCAACTCATTATGGCTCGGCTCCTCGCAGGGTTTATAATTTGGAATTGCTTGAGTGGATGGCCCATGCCGCTTTATCTGCGGGTATCCTTCCAAAGGATTGTGGGCATATCTTTCCAAAGAGGTTGTGCATTTGCTTTTGCCAGATGTCCTGGAGGATTTACTGATCTAGGATGTTTTGTATGTTCATTTTTCAACTTCAGAAGTCATTGTACTCTACAGGTAAACTTAAATCTCAAACCCATGCATTGCATAACCTGTGATCATGAATTCTTACGGGAGACTTTTTTCCTCCTGAGCGCGCATGCTGAGACAGATAAGCTTCATCGCTGTCTCCCTTTTAACAAGGGTGTCATTCCTCAAGATCTCAGTTTCACGAGGGTCTTATTTCTAACACCATGCCTCTCCTAGCACCTAGGCCTTTCCCTGTGGCTGTCTAATTTTTGGGGTAACCCCCACCATCCCTACCTCCTGGTGTTCATGCCCTTGAATAATACCCTCCTCTTGAGTGTAGGCAGGACCTGTAACTTGGCTCTAACCAACAGAATATGAGACCAGCCGCAGTGACTCACGCCTGTAATCCCAGCACTTTAGGAGGTTGAGGCAGGTGGATTACTTGAGCCCAGGAGTTCGAGACCAGCCTGGGCAATATGGCGAAACCTAGCCCTACAAAAAAATACAAAAATTAGCCAGGTGTGGTGACTAACTTTTTGTGGTGCCTGTAGTCCCAGCTACTTAGGAGGCTGAAGTCAGAGGATGGCTTTAGCCTGTGAGGCTGAGGCTGCAACGAGCTGTGATCACGCTACTGCACCCCAGTCTGGGCAACAGAGCAAGACCCTGTCTCAAAACAAACAAACAAAAAAAGACGGCAAGGGTGACAGAATGGATATGATTCCAAGATGAGTTTGTTCATCTTGCTGGAGCCTTTCACTCCCTTCCTGGCTTTGACAAAGCAAGCTGACATGTTGGGGTGGTGTATATTAGGATGCCCATGTGGCACTAAGGGTGGCCTCCTGGCTGACAACCAGGAAAAAAAAAAAAAAAACAGAAGCTTTCAATCTTACCTACACCTGCGAAGAACTGAATTCTGCCAACAAGAGTGGATTCTTCTCCAGTGGAGACCTCAGCCTAGCAGACACCTTGATTGCAGTCATCTGAGACCCCAAGCAGACAACCTAGCTGTGCCATGCTTAGCCTCTTGACCCATAGAAACTGGAACATCATAAATATATGTTGTTTTTTGTCACTAAGTTTGTGGTAATATGTTACATAGCCAAAGATAACTAATATACTCTCCCAATTCAGGTGGTCACCAAACCCAAGGCCAAAGATTGCTAAGACCTGCCTCAAGAGCAGTGATAACAGTAATTTATAAAATTATTATTCTGGTTTTCAGTTTCTTCTTTGTTTTTGGTCCCTGGGAATTTCTATTATTTTCTTTAACAATTAGCTGTGGATTTACAAAAATCTTACGTTGTGTACAGCCTAGTTAGGTTTTTTTTTTCTGCTGTAAACTGGATAAGTTTCATATTATAAAGTCCTCCATATTGCTAGAAATGGTAGAACACCTTAAAGGTTTCCAGTCAAAGTAGAAGCATTATGCTCCCTTCTCTTTGAATGAATTTTCTGTTCTCCAGAAAATCCACCTACTCTCAATGTTGGCATGTAGCCTTTAAGTTTGAGACTCAACTTTATCTCAAATGCTAACTTTTTCTCAAAATGCCAATCCACATTTTTAGCTGTCTCTTAGAAATAGTTTTCTTTTGGAGGTCTTATCTTGACATTAAGCACCTTACTTTCCAAAATTCCTGCTACCTATTTTTGCCTGCCTTTCAGGGGGATTATTTCCTAATCATTTCCCAATGCTCACCTTCACTCACCCCTTATCCAGTTAGTGACCAAGAGCTCTTTCTTCTTCCTTACAATTCTTCTCACATCAGCTTCTCCTTTTGCCATGCTGCAGCCAATATCCCCCTAGTTTAGGCTCTCACCATCTCATGTTCACATGTTGCACTACTTTCTCTTCAGTGCCCTTCCTTTTGCATTCTCATTTCCTCAACTTTGCTCACGTGGTTACTTCCTTCTAGAGTGTTCTCTGTCTACCAACATTTCACCTACTTTGTCCAGGCACAGTGGCTCACACCTGTAATCTCAGCACTTTAGGAGGCTGAGGTGCGAGGATTGCTTGAGTCCAGGATTTCGAGACCAGTCTGAGTAACACAGTGAGACCCCATCTCTACAAAAAATTTTAAAATTTGCCAGGTATAGTGTCATGCCCCACCTGTAGTCCAAGCTATTTGGGGGGCTGAAGTGGAAGCATTGCTTGAGCCTGAGAGGTCAAGGATGCAGTGAGCAGTGATGGCACCACTGCACCCCAGCCTGGGTGACAGAACAACACCCTGTCTCCAAAAATAGTAATAATAATAATAATAGTACCTACCTTTAAACATCCAGCTCAAAGACAGCTTCCTCCAGGCAGCTTTCTCTGACTAACAAAGTCAAAGACAGCTCTTTCTCCTCTGAATTCAAACAAGACCAGCAACCTTAGCGTTAGGTAGCACCATGCTTTACATCTTTGTATCTGTTCTGGGTACAGTGCTTTCCATATAGCAAGTGTTAAATCCCTTTTAAAAGATTGTGACTCAGATTTGAAAAACTGCCTGATTTTTGGTTCAGAAAATGTGGGACTAGTCAGGAAATCTAGTATAAAGAAGTGACATGGGGCTGGGAATCATGAAATAAGAAAAATTAACAAGATTTCTCATTCTTCTCAAGACTGCCTCCAAGATCCACCAGACCCTGGATTTGAGTTCAATCCCGTTCCTTGACTTCCCTTATCATTCCAATTCCAGCCTTGCTCCAAACCTGAGGGCTTTCTGGTTACGGTATTGTCCAGCTTAAAACACCTCTAATGGCTTCCACGGAGCATAGACTGCCCCCATCTTGGAGCCCTCCATGACCTCACTTGCTCTTCTAGCCTCATCTCCCACCTTGCTTTCCCTTTCTCCTATACTCCAGCCACATTCAGCATCGTCATCTGAATCTAAGCATAACTTGCACCTTCCTCCTTCAGCTAACACTGCCGCTACTACCTGGAGTGACCTTTTTTCTTTGTCTAACAAAGACTTATTTTAACTTTAAGACTCAGCTGAAATTGCCTCCTCCATGAACTTCACCCTGACTGCCACCCCTTCCTTCTTCATATGCTGATGCTGATCTTGTCCCTAGCGACATCTCTCAGGAGATCCCATCTGTATCTGTTAATAATACAGAACTTGGTCATGGTAATCCACACTCATCATTGAATAATTTCTATGAGCTGGGCATTGCTATAGATATTTTGCATTTAGTAATTCATTTAACCCTCACAACCAGCCTTTGAGATGAGGACTATAGATGAAGGAACAGAGCAATTAGATATCTTGCTCAAGGCCACAAAGCGTATGTGATGGAACCAGAATTTGAACCCAGGACTTCTGAATACAGAACCTGAACCATTAACCACACGCTATGCTGCCTCTCAGTGAGTGCCAGTGAAATGAATGGGTGCACAAATGAATGATTTCTCCAGAATGGTAGAAGGTGATCAGCTGTTCTTTCCCTATGCCTGCATTGATCACTTTAGCATACCCAAAGTAAACACTCTTTGGATCCACATCTCTTGAGGAAGGTTCCCATCTGCTTGACTTCTCTTGGAAACAAAGCAGAGAACTAGTCAACTCTGGACCAATAGAGCTCTGAGATGAGCCCAAGGTGACCTAGCTGAGTGGCAAATACTGGATAATAAAGAGGTGCTTTCCTGCAAGTGAAATAAAGCCAATGGATTTTCTTTTTGTCTGCTGGATTCCCTAGGATATCACCTTGCATAAATCCTAGTTAATATCACAGAATTTGACAACTGGAATGATCGATGGTGCATCTCAACCCCTTAATTTAATGATAAGGAAACTGAGGCTCAGATCAGCAAAATAGTCAAACTGTTCACGGTCACACAGCTAGTTAATGATTCCTGGGCTAGCGTCCAGAAGAGACAGAACACTCCCAAAGGATATTGGCACATTCCTTTTCTTCAAGGGGACTGCCCAATTCTCACCTTTTCTCCTTTTTTTAAAGAAAAAAATTTGCTTTAAAGAAATTTTAATCTAGAGTTAATTGTTTCCCCCTTAACCTAGCATAATTATCTATGGTTTCCACTTCCAAATTGGCTTGGACTCAAAGGATTTATGGTGGCTCTATAATGTCATGCTAGGTGAATGTTCTTTTGTCTCACAAATGAAGAGATTACTTTGCTTTTCTTACTAGCAGCTTTAGCAGAAGGGGAAAATGTGCTTTCACCAAATGTGTTTGCTTAAATAATGTAATTGATCATCAACAAAGCCCTACCAGCTTCTGTAGTTTCTTCCTAGGTAGATATGATAACTAAGCTGGTAATTTCCCTTTCTAACAGCTACAATTTCCAAGCTACATATTAAGTACCAATTTTGACAGATAAATAGATAAAATGCATTTTGGGGTCCTCTGGCACATGAGACTTCTGATTAATTTGAGCCAACATTGGTTTGCTGCACTGAGCTCTGTTCTTGGATTAGACGTCTATTAGAATAGATACAAAACCAAGTTAGGCTAGTTTCAAATGACTGGCTCTCTTAGCTCAGGCTGCCATAACAAAATCCCATAGTCTGGGTGACTGAAACAACAGAAATTCATTTTCTCAGAGTTCTAGAGGCTGGAAGTGCAAGATCTCGGTGCCAGTATGGTCAGGTTATGGTGAGGACTCACTTCTTGGCTTGTAGATGGTCACCTTCTTGTTATGTTCTCACATGACAAAGAGAGAAAGAGAGAGAGAGGAAGCTCACTGATGTCTCTTCTTCTAGGAAGAACCCAACATCATCACTTCACCCAACATCATCACCTCATCTGAACCTAATTGGGAATCTTTTAAATCTCCCAAATGCCCTATCTCCAAATACTATCACATTGAGGATTAGGGCTTCAACATATGAATTTGTGATGCGGCAAGAGAGAGACATAATTCAGTTTATAGCATTATATCCCTGGCTCCCCAAATTCATATTCTTCTTGTATGCAAAATATATTCATTTCATCTCAACAGCTCCAAGAGTCTTAACTTGTTCCAGCACCAACTGTAATGTCTAAAGTCCAAAGTCTCTTTTAAATATCATCTAAATCAGATATGAGTGGAATTTGAGGTACAATTTATTGTGAAGCAAAATTCCTCTCCAGGTGTAAACTTGTGGAACCAGACAAATTACACACTGCCAAAATACAACATTGGGACAGGCATAAGATAAATGTTCCCATTCCAAAGGGAGAACTCAGAAGAAAGAAAGGGGTGACAGACCCCAAGCAAGTCCAAAACCTAGCAAGGTAAATCCCATTAGATCTTAAGGCTCAGAAATTACCCTCCTTGGCTCAATGTCACATCTTCCAGGCTCACTGGGGTGGCAGCATCACCCCAATGACTCCAGGCAGGGGTCCTGCCCCTGTGGTTCTTGCAGACCCTGGGTCTTGTCAGAAGGTTGTGTCCCCAAGGCTCCACTGGATGGTCCTCTAGCAAAGCTTCAGGTAGGGGCTTTCCGGTGGTTGAAACCAAGGCCCTGGCCCCAAGGAGCTCTGAGTCAACTTCAGCATCATTTCTTTCTCTTCTGGGAGAATAGTGCATGTTCCAAGTAACTCTACATTCTCATCTAGTGAAATCCAAGAATTCTAATAGCCTTCCTTCATTTTGTTATGTCTCCATCCCCTTCAGTTCAAACTGGCAGTGTTTCTGCTCATATAACCCTATAAACACTATCAAGTGATAGTTTGGCCTTGGTGGGTTTTTTTTGCAATATGGATAGATGAAGTATTTTCCAAGTCTGCAAGTTCTTGTTTTATTTGGCTTAATAATTCCTTCTTCAATTAATGTTTCTTTCCCACATTTCCCTATAAGCAATCAGGAGGAACCAAGTCACTCCTTCAATGCTTTGCTTAGAAAGTTCCTCAGCTAAATATCCAATTCTATCACTCACACATTCTGTCTTTCACAAAATACTAGAACACAGTTCAC
>NW_012109030.1:3106046-3140463 GCF_000951045.1 Mandrillus leucophaeus | reverse complement strand
TTAGCTCAGGCTGCCATAACAAAATCCCATAGTCTGGGTGACTGAAACAACAGAAATTCATTTTCTCAGAGTTCTAGAGGCTGGAAGTGCAAGATCTCGGTGCCAGTATGGTCAGGTTATGGTGAGGACTCACTTCTTGGCTTGTAGATGGTCACCTTCTTGTTATGTTCTCACATGACAAAGAGAGAAAGAGAGAGAGAGGAAGCTCACTGATGTCTCTTCTTCTAGGAAGAACCCAACATCATCACTTCACCCAACATCATCACCTCATCTGAACCTAATTGGGAATCTTTTAAATCTCCCAAATGCCCTATCTCCAAATACTATCACATTGAGGATTAGGGCTTCAACATATGAATTTGTGATGCGGCAAGAGAGAGACATAATTCAGTTTATAGCATTATATCCCTGGCTCCCCAAATTCATATTCTTCTTGTATGCAAAATATATTCATTTCATCTCAACAGCTCCAAGAGTCTTAACTTGTTCCAGCACCAACTGTAATGTCTAAAGTCCAAAGTCTCTTTTAAATATCATCTAAATCAGATATGAGTGGAATTTGAGGTACAATTTATTGTGAAGCAAAATTCCTCTCCAGGTGTAAACTTGTGGAACCAGACAAATTACACACTGCCAAAATACAACATTGGGACAGGCATAAGATAAATGTTCCCATTCCAAAGGGAGAACTCAGAAGAAAGAAAGGGGTGACAGACCCCAAGCAAGTCCAAAACCTAGCAAGGTAAATCCCATTAGATCTTAAGGCTCAGGAATTACCCTCCTTGGCTCAATGTCACATCTTCCAGGCTCACTGGGGTGGCAGCATCACCCCAATGACTCCAGGCAGGGGTCCTGTCCCTGTGGTTCTTGCAGACCCTGGGTCTTGTCAGAAGGTTGTGTCCCCAAGGCTCCACTGGATGGTCCTCTAGCAAAGCTTCAGGTAGGGGCTTTCCGGTGGTTGAAACCAAGGCCCTGGCCCCAAGGAGCTCTGAGTCAACTTCAGCATCATTTCTTTCTCTTCTGGGAGAATAGTGCATGTTCCAAGTAACTCTACATTCTCATCTAGTGAAATCCAAGAATTCTAATAGCCTTCCTTCATTTTGTTATGTCTCCATCCCCTTCAGTTCAAACTGGCAGTGTTTCTGCTCATATAACCCTATAAACACTATCAAGTGATAGTTTGGCCTTGGTGGGTTTTTTTTTGCAATATGGATAGATGAAGTATTTTCCAAGTCTGCAAGTTCTTGTTTTATTTGGCTTAATAATTCCTTCTTCAATTAATGTTTCTTTCCCACATTTCCCTATAAGCAATCAGGAGGAACCAAGTCACTCCTTCAATGCTTTGCTTAGAAAGTTCCTCAGCTAAATATCCAATTCTATCACTCACACATTCTGTCTTTCACAAAATACTAGAACACAGTTCACCCAAGTTCTTTGTTACTTTATGAAAACAATCATCTTTCCTCCAATTTCCAGTAACACAATCCTCATGTCTGAGACCTTGCCAGAATTGCCCTTAATGTTCATGTTTTTAGTGTGCACCCCCAACTTCTTCCAGCCTCTACCCATTACCCAATTCCAAAACCATTTCCACATTTTTAAGTATTTGTTACAGCAGCACTCCACTTCTTGGGTCCAAACTTTGTATTAGGTTTCTCCAGAGGAACAGAACTGATTGGAGATAGGTAGGTAGATAGGTAGGTAGATAGTTTTATTAAAAGGAATTGGCTCATGTGATTATGGAGGATGAGAATTCCCAAGATCTACAATTAGTGAGCTAGAGACTCAGTGGAGCTGATGGCATAATTTCGGTTCAAAAGCTGGCAGGTTTAAAATGCAAGAAGAACCAACGTTTGTCTAAGTCTGAAGGCTAGAAAAGACAAGCATCCCAGCTCAAGCAGTCAGGCAGGAGGAATCCCCTCTTACTTAGCCTTTTTGCTTTATTCAGGTCTTCAGTCAAAGACCCATATTAGGGAGGTCAGCGTATTAGGGAGGTCAGTCTGGTTTTTTGTTTGTTTGTTGTTGTTGTTGTTGTTGTTCTGAGACAGAATCTCACTCTGTCACCCAGGCTGGAGTGCAGTAATGTGATCTTGGTTCACTGCAATCTATGCCTCCTGGGTTCAAGTGATTCTTGTGCCTCAGCCTCCCGAGTAGATGGGACTACAGGCACATGCCACCACAGTGGGATGATTTTTGTATTTTTAGTAGAGACAGAGTTTTACCATGGTGGCCAGGCTGGTCTTGAACTCCAGACCTCAAGTGATCTGCCCGCCTCGGCCTCCCAAAGTGCTGGGATTACAGGCGTGAGCCACTGCGCCCAGCTGTCAGTCTGTTTTATGCAGCAAACTAACTCAAACATTAATCTCATCCAGAAACATCCTCACTGACACACCCAGAATAATGTCTGACCAAATGTCTTGGCACCCCAAGGCCCACTCAAGTTACACATAAAACTAATCATGCACAGACCCTCAGGTACATGATTTTAGTACTCCACAACAACTGCAGGCTTTCAGGAAACAATTCCTCAAGAAGGCAATTTCAACAACATCACTTTGGGCAAAGACATAAGAAAACAGCTGTCCAAGAATTTTCATAGCTGCTATTGTATTACTTACTTAGAAATTGCCTAGTGATACCAGTAATGGGAAGGAGAGATCGAGGGTAAGAATGAAGGATATTTCCTCTCTGTCTTTGTATTCTTATTCTCTCTCACTCTGTATACGTAATCCTGTTATTGCAGTAAGATAGTCGAATCATGGGGGAAGAGACCAACATTTATTGAAAATTTACGATGATACAATAATAATGATGATGGCTAACATTTATCAAACACTTACTATGTTCCAGGCACTCTTCTCATTTAATTCTCTAACCCTTTACTATACCCGGTGTTGTATATTCCATACATTACATTGTGTTATCTTCACACCTAGCTGATGAGGTAGGTCATTTATATTTTTTTATCTATTTTACAGATAAAGACGTTTCCCAAAGTCAAACAACAAACCAGAGGTTGAGCTGGAGTTTGCATCCAGCATGGCCCATGTTGCTCTTTCATGCATGTGCTGCCTGCCCTGCTAAGACACATTACACCATGTACATTTGTACACTAACAGAAATAAATAATACGGCTATGTCTGATGTTCTCCTCTGCATTGGAACTCAGAAAATGTGAAAATCTCATCTTGGTTTTGCTTCTCATTTGCCGTATGACATTAACATATCACTTAATTTCTCTATGACTCAATTTCTTTACCCATAAAGTGAAAATTCTATCTGTCCCATCTATGTCAAGGCATTTTAATGATGAGTCTAAACAAAATGACCATGAAAGCATTACGAAGAGTGCTATACAAATGCAGGTATTGGTATGAGTGTGCTCACTACAAAACACAAAATCCTTCCTCCTTTTTGTGCATCAGACAGGAGAGGTCTTTCCTAGATGCTTCCTCTGTCCCATCATCTTCATGGCCAGCTATGCAAAGCAGGAAATAAATTGCCCCCTAATTATAAGAATGGATATACAAAGCATGTCTGGTCTAGTAGGCGCTCAATAAATATTAATTTCCTTACTTTGTGTGAATGGGCATAGGAGTCAAAGCCTGGTACCTACCTGCTCACCAAGTGTCATGGGGAATCTGTTTCCAGGATTCAAAAAATAATAATCAGCCATTATCTTTCTTGTGCGTGATTTGATTCAAAATGGAAAATACTGAGTGTGGTGGGGAGAGGGAACTATGCCTGAGGAACCACTTAGTTACAACAGGGCCCCAGCCTTGTGATTCAGGACATGCTGCTGGAGAAATGTGGTTCTTTTCATGGGCAGGACCTGACTGTCCTTTCTGCCCAACAGTGCAAATCACTTATTTGGCTACAAAAAGCTCCTTTATTGCCTGTCTTGCACTCTCCACTTCATAAATCTTCCAGAGGTGTCAGCTGCACAGAAGGCAGTGGCTATTTTAGTAAGTCTGAAATGATCCCCAAGGGCTTGTCACCTGTATATATCAAGAACGGCTTTTAGGTTTCCGCTTCCCATTCGTCTAAGCAAGCCTGAAAAAGAACACGCCGTGGCTGTCTGATTTAGATGGTCCTTTCTCGCCCCCACATCTCCATTCATTTATAACTCATTCTTTCTGGTTCACCGTGACCGTGATTGTAACTGAGCACAGGACCCTGGAGAGGCTTCTTAGCTTGTAGGGGGATGTGGCTGCTAAAGGGAGAACCTCGCTCCCGGATGGCTTGGCTACTGAGACGTATTTTTCTTCCTTTCTCGTTTACAAGTGGAAAATAATGCCTGGGAGGAGAATGAGACAAACAGTGGCAATTCCAATTTCCCCTAAGATAGGGTTTATTATTTTTTTACTATTCCCAGCTCCCAGATAAATTTTCTCCCTGATTTCTGTTACACGTCACTTTGGCTGACACATGTCAAGCTCTTAACCTTGATTAAAAATAACCCATTGGGTGGAAATGAATATCATGACACAGAGGGGATTTTACTGTTTTGTTATTTTAATGAATGGAAAGGTTAACAATAAGAATCGGACTAATAGTGTTGGAAACAAGCCCTCGATTTATCTGCAGAACAGACACAACCTTCTCAGCTCTCTTCCCTCCTCCCCAAGTGATCAGTCTGCAAGGTGGGTCGCCCTGAAACTCCACCACTGCCCTCTCGGGGAAGAGGGGATTCAACAGATTGTCTGTAATGCACGGCTTATCTTTCTTTAGGCTGTGATCTTGCTTGACAGTCATTAGTTACATGTGTACACATCTTACCCACTGTTTAAATTTTTTTTTTATTTCAATAGCTTTATAGGTACAACTGGTTTTTGGTGACATGGATGAATTATATAGTGGTGGAGTCTGGGCTTTTAGTGTACCTGTCACCCGAATAGTGTACATTGTACCTAATAGGGAATTTTTTATCCCTCACCCCCCTCCACCCTCCCTCCTCCTGAGTCTCCAATGTCCACTGTGCCACTCTGTATGCCCATCACTTAGCTTCCGTTTAGGAATGAGAACATGCAGTATTTGGTTTTCCATTCCTGAGTTACTTCACTTAGGATAATGGCCTCCAGTTCCAATAAAGTTGCTGCAAAAGAAATTTTATTCTTTTTTATAGCTGAGGGGTATTCCATAGTATATATATGCCACATTTTCTTTATCCACTCCTTGCTTGATGGGCACTTAGGTTGATCGCATGTCTTTGCAATCGTGAATCATGCTGCGATACACATATGAGTGCAAGGTGTTGATATAATGACTTCTTTTCCTTTGGGTGGGTACCCAGCAGTCCCACTGCTGGGTAGATCTGGGTAGATCAAGTGGTAGATCTACTCTTAGTTCCTTGAGAGCTCTCCGTACTGTTTTCCATAGAGGTTGTACTGATTGACATTCCATTTTCTCCTCTTTGAAATGGAGATCTTCCTAAGATGGGCCATTCATGTTTTTCCCATAAGACATAACAGAATGTCTTCCACATAGCAGACACTCAATTACAATTACAAATATTTGTTGGTTGAATGAATGAAGGAAAGAAAATATTTTAAAAGGTACAGACGAGAAGAATTCTGGGAGCTGTTAGGCTCAATTACAATTTACTCATTATAATTACTGTCATTCATCACAACAGTCTGGCCAGATTTTCAGTGCCACAAATTGATACTAGCCTACTGGTAGGCAGAGACGTATAAGCATCTCCTATAAAATTGCTAATTCAGGCCAGGTGCGGTGGCTCACACCTGTAAATCCCAGCACTTTGGGAGGCCAAGGTGGGCGGATCACTTGAGGTCAGGAGTTCAAGACCAGCCTGACCAACATAGTGAAACCCCATCTCTACTAAAAAAAAGTGCAAAAAAAATTAGCCAGGCATGGTGGTGGGTGCCTGTAATCCCAGGTACTCGGGAGGCTGGGGCAGGAAGAATCACTTGAACCTGGGAGGCAGAGGTTGCAGAGGAGCTGAGATCACACGACTGCATTCCAACCTGGGTGAGAAAGTTAGACTCCGTCTCAAAGAAAAAAAAAAAGATTGCTAATTCGAACAGTAATATGGATTGCTGTTTGAAAATGAAACAAGGCATTGCAGCCAACAATTCTGGACTCATCTCAGAGTTATATGCCATGGTCTGTACCAGTGACCAATGCCCTCAGTAAGGGCTGTCTCTAGACCCCAAGGCAATGTGGGAAACACCCTCTAATATTGCTGCAACCAACTCATATATTCAAATATGTATTGGGATGCTGACATAGTTAAGGAAGGCAGAATTTGTTAAGTCTGCAGAAAAACTGAAAGAATGGAGCGAGAATCCATTTTTAGCGGAAAAAAAAAGGCGATATAAAACATTTTCTTAAGAGGTTTAGCATATTTGAAAAGATGTGCCAAAAAAAAAGTATTCTTTTACTAATTCAATTAAAATGATCTCAGTCACTTCGGTATTTTCCATTTCTGGTCAGATCTAGACAACAAAGAAGGAAGTGTGATCTGAGGTAATTATGGTCTAACCAGGAGCAAAATAGGTCCCAGGCCTCATAAGGAAGCTTGACCGAAAGAGGAACAGAGGCCTTTGACTTAGTAAAACTGAACTGCTGGGGTCGAACTGACCGGCTCTAATTCGGAGCAGGTGCAATCACTCTGGCCATTTGCTGACAGGCAGCATGGACAAGGGGAAACAAAAAGCCCGGAGAAGTACTGAGTGCTAAGAGGCTTTCAGAGGCGCCTGTTGCTAGGGAACCACTTCCTCTGTGTTCATACCCAGCAAACTCAAGCTATTCAGATATCACTGGAATAATCTCTCTCAGGCTCCAAGGGGAAAAGAAATAGCTCTCAAAGCTCAGACGTCATGGTAACACTGGGAAAAGCCCAGCTTTTCCAGCAGACACCAAAGAGCCAATGATACCAGGAGAAAACCAGAAGTGAATGGGCATCTTGTGTTTTATTGAGACACAGAAGACAGGCACCTTCTGTCTGACCCCACCCAGGTGCGTTGGTGGCAAATAGTGACACACCCACAACCCACATGTAATTTTATTATCAGTTCTTTGAGAATGAGATACTGTTCTTTTCATCTTCAGAACCCACATCATCTAGCCCAGTGCTTTCCACACCATTCTCCAAGTTGGTGGAATTCAGCTTCTTCATTCCACAAATATTTATCGAGGACTTGGTTCTATGTGCACTGCATGGATGCTATGATAGAGATTAAAAAGGACACAGAGACTATGCACCCAAAGAAGCTTCCTGATCTCAGAAACACCAATGAGGATGAGGTTTGTCTACAAATAATGGTAACACAAATAACAGCAGTATAAACAACACAGTAGGTTTCATTTGTAAACCAAATAAAAAATTCTAAGCCCCACAACCAACTGAATGGACCCCTCCTCTCGGCCAAGGGCATTCTAAAATAAGCCTGAAACACCAGTTCAGGCCATGATGGGAATGCGTGATCAGACATGCCTCAGTTTACATTGCTCTCGTTGGAATTCAGGCACAGCTGACTAGCATTAACATTAAAACAGAGACCGTAAGACTGACCAAACAGACTCTGTGTGGCAATAAGATAACAACCTGACAGACAACAGGACCTGAAAGAAATAAAAATATTTTATCCCAAAATATATTTCTTTGACACATTTTGAAATGACACTGCAAAGCTGTCTCTTGTGAGGAAAACCTATATTTTACAGAGAATCCTCTTCCCTTTCCAGGTCTTTTTTCTGATCTAGGAGAGAATTAACTAAGAGTCTGGCACATTTTAAAGTCTGTTAAGAAACATTTACCATCTAGTCTCTCTGAAGCCTGCTATCTGGAGGCTTCATCTACATAATAAGAATCTTAGTCTCCACAGTTCCTTATCTTAACCCAGACACTCCCTTCTATTGATTCCACATCTTTAGATAACAACTTAACACTTTCAACCACTTGCCAAGCAGAAAATCTTTGGATCCACCTGTGACCCGGAAATCTGCCTACTTCGAATTGTCCCACCTTTTCCAGACTGAACCAATGTACATCTTACATGTATTAATTTATGTCTTATGTTTCCTTAAAATGTTTAAAACCAAGCTGTAGTCTGACCACCTGGGCACATGTTCTTAGGATCTCCTGGGGCTGTGTCACAGGCCATGGTCACTCATATTTGGCTCAGAATACATCTCTTCAAATTTTTTTATAGAGTTTGACTCTTTTCATTGGCACATTGTTTGACTGTTACACATAATGAGGGCCAGTGGGCAGGCAGTGCAAAGTTAGTATTGCTGCTCTTTGGTCCTCAGAGGTGCAGGCATCTCCTGTGCATTTCCTCCAGTATCCTTAACACATGGTTTCATCTCTTGGGTCAACACCTAGTCCAAGGTGGCTGCCATAATATCCTGTCAATGTTCCAGACAGCAAGAAGGAGGAAGGACGTGCTCCCTGGAGGAAGCTTTCCAGGAGCCCCACTGTTGTCAATGCTACATTCGAAGTCTTCCCAGCAAAAGCATGAAAGCCTCTTCACCCGAGTTATTGTTTTGGGTTGTAAAATCATTCTTATTTGTATACAGTTTTTTATTTTTTTTCATTAGGAAGGTTATAGAGGCTCATTACAGAAAATTTGGAAAATAAATGAATTCATTCTTAACTCTGATTTTTTCTTTTTTTTGCCATGGAGTCTTGCACTGTCGCCCAGGCTGGAGTGTAGGAATGCAGGGCACGATGATCTCCCTCCCAGGTTCAAGCAATTCTCCCACCTCAGCTTCCCTAGTAGCTGGGATTACAGGTAACCACCACCACGCCCGGCTCATTTTTGTATTTTTAGTAGAGATGGGATTTCACCATGTTAGCCAGGCTGGTCTCGAACTCCTGACCTGAGGTAATTCTCCCACCCCGGCCTCCCAAAGTGCTGGGATTACAGGCATGAGCCACCGCGCCCGGCCTCTCGATACTTATTTAAGAGTAACAAATACTTATTGCATACGCATTGTGAGCATTCAGGTTTAGTTCCTCCATTCCATAAAACTATGCATCAGTTGTTGTGTTCTGTACTTACAGGTATGGTAAACAATTTTATATCCTACTTCTTTCTACACAGCATTAAATCATTAGCTTTTTTCTATTTTGTTATATCACTAAATTTCAAGAAGTCGTATACGCTCACAGTAAAAGTGAAAATAATATTTTTAAAAAACTCAACCGTATTCCCTCGCTCTTACCCTTACAATGCACTCTACTCCAATTTTAGAATAAGTTCAGTGTTAAGTGTTAACGATAGTGAAGGAAACTTCTAATGTCTGAGCTACATCCCAGAGCTCCCCAGTAGAATGAAACTCCAGTCACCAAAAGTGATTCTGTTCCTAATAAGCAATGCTTTATTGGCCTCTTTTTACTACTGATGCTTCCTGAGACAACCTCCAAATTAAGCAAGCTGTACTAGAATTCTTATCTCAGGATCTACTTCTGGGAGACCCAAAGTAAGACACCACTTGACAACTTCAGCTAGTATATCACTGGCCAGCCCTATCTATAAGGATGCTGGGAAATGTCATTTTAAAGCTTGGGCTATAACTGCCCTTGACAATATTAGGATTCTCTGGCTAAAGTATATGAATATTGGATAAATATCTGGCCATCTCTGCCATGTGAGATAAGATATACCCACACATGGCTTGGGGCAGTGGCTCACGTCTATAATCCCAGCACTTTGGGAGGCCAAGGCGGGCGGGTCACCAGAGGTCAGGAGTTCGAGACCAGCCTGACCAATATGGAGAAACCCCGACTCTACTAAAAATACAAAACTAAAAATACAAAAATAAAATAGCCAGGCGTGGTCATGCATGCCTGTAATCCCAACTACTCGGGAGGCTGAGGCAAAATTGCTTGAACCCGGGAAGTGGAGGTTGCAGTGAGCCGAGATTGCGCCATTGCACTCCAGCCTGTGCAACAAGAATGAAACTTCATCTCAAAAAAAAAAAAAACAAAACAGATATATCCACACAAAACCATAAATTATGAGCCATAAGAAGGGGACTGGAGAGATTACTTTTTGTAGGTACTTATTGACTTCCTTGAGACTGTAGAATTTGACTTGTACCCTCACGTCTAGGTGGGATTTTAATAGGTGAATAGATACTCTGACAGTGGTGTGTAGGGTTTATAAGAACAAGCAAAGCCTGGACACAGAAAGACAAGTTAGGAGATAATGAAAACGGTTTGGGTGTAAGAGAATAATAACCCAAACCAGAGTGTGATACCAAGACTGGAAAATTTGGAATAAGTATGAGAAATACAGCAAATGAACTCAATAAGATTCATACAGAGGTGAAATGGAAAGAAGGAATCCAACGTGACCTTGAAGCTTGAAGCCAGGGTGGATTGTAGCACCATAAACAGAAGTTGTACAGTCAGAGAGAAGGGCCAAGTTCAAGGGATGTTTGTTGTCTTTGATTCTACCAGACTTAAACATAATGTTTTGATGGAGTGAAGTCAGATTTAAAACATAGATATTCAACTTCAAATGTTAAAAGAAAAAAAGCAGTGACTCTCATTTCTATACTTCATCTCAATCAAAGAATGACTTTCTATGCACAGGGAAAATTCCTTGAGCTCACCCTCCCGCAGAGCTCCTTTCTGACCAAAATCACGAGGATTAGGCTTTCTAAAGAGCACCGGATCCCAGATCCCTGCTGATAAACTCACTAAGTCAGAAAGACACAAAATCAACACTCTCGTTATAGAGAGAAACTCTCAACTCTGTCCAGATACGTATTGGTCTTTGCAGAGTTGTGGAAATGACGAAAAGTATAGGGGTTTGGACTCAACCAGGCCTGGACTGAGTCCTGGCTCCAGCTCTTTCTTGCCATGTGACCTTGGTTAAATTAACTTTTAAAGCTTGAGTTTTCTTATCTGCAAAGGGGAGAAAATATAGCACTACTTTCTAGGGCCGTTAAGAGGATTAAGTAAAAAATCCATGTAAAGCACTTAGCATGGCACGTTATGCATTGCAAGAACACTACTTAGAAAATGTTAGCTATTGTTATTGCCATAGTGTCAAGGGTAGCGTGGATACCAGAGGTTTTGTGTTCAGTTGTGAGAAAAGACCAATTAAGATAATACGGCCCTGAATGTGCTAAAATCAAATATGGCAGCTGGACCAGATTAACTCAGGACACCAGCAGTGGATTAGAATTGGTAGGAAGCTGAGAAAGTTACAGTCACCTGAAGAAGTTAATGCAATTATCCGTCTTCTTAAGACTTTTCAGGTTGTTGGGAGAAACCACATGCTGTGAGCCCACCTGGAGCACGGCAGTTGTGAAACGAATTCAGGCACAGAAAAAATGTGATGCATCAACTTCTAGAAACATGGCCATCAGGGTGCAGCTTCATAACTGGCATTGGCTGAACACAAAACCAAGAAAAGCCGGGTGCGGTGGCTCAAGCCTGTAATCCCAGCACTTTGGGAGGCCTAGACGGGCGGATCACGAGGTCAGGAGATCGAGACCATCCTGGCTAACACGGTGAAACCCCGTCTCTACTAAAAAATGCAAAAAACTAACCGGGCGAGGTGGCGGGCGTCTGTAGTCCCAGCTACTTGGGAGGCTGAGGCAGGAGAATGGCGTGGACCCGGGAGGCGGAGCTTGCAGTGAGCTGAGATCCGGGCACTGCACTCCAGCCTGGGCGACAGAGTGAGACTCCGTCTCAAAAAAAAAAAAACACCAAGAAGAGAAAACTCGCAATCCCTGAGTAGAGGGAAGGCTCCATAAATGCTTAATGAATACGTGGACAAATTAAACTTGTGACCAAATGGACCACTGCCACAGTATTTACAATTAAGGCCAAATACTAGAATCAGGCCTTTGCAACATGTGCCCTGACTTTTTGAGTCTTAAAACTGTTCTGTTTCCATGGCTCAGCAAAAGCCAAGAGAAGTTTGTTCCTTTTATCATTTTCTCCTTGGAGAGGAAAGCTGAAAATTTCCATGATTACCATGCACACTGGAGTCACGCTTGATCAAAGACTAACTAAAAGGTGCCAGGCACACAGCCAGGCAGGCAAATGTTCTCAAAGGCGATTTCACATCACCAGCCTTGCTGAGCAAGGGCAGAAGCTGTTCTTCACTCCAGCCTCTCAGGAGCGCACAGCGGCCTCTCAGTTCCCCTTGCAAGGAAGAGCTCTGGGAGAAAAGCCCATGGTTCTGGAACTTTTCCTGAGACCTCCAAACACCTGTGCCATCGTGGTGCAAGCCAGAACTGTTATTTCTAGCTGTGCAGCCACAGTCGTCTGTGTGGTTCCATTTCCTGGTGGCAATCTTCATAGTTGCAAAATATTTTGTAATTATTCATTACTGAAACCACAAAGATGCCCCTAAAGAGTATAGTATTAGCTGCTTATACACAGTAAAATGTAACTGCGGGAAACTTCAGGGAATCGTGTCAAGATCACTGGGTGAGGTAACGCCCACAAGCTTGATGCTAGTGTTTTCTCCTGTTTCCATAGCAACGACCCCACATGCTCTTACCTGCTCCTCAGACCACAGCCAAAGAAGAGATTTCTGACAACCAAGCAAAAACACAACACTGTCCACACAACTGTAAATACGCAAGGAAGAGTTTCTTCTTGCCTGAAAACTGTAAGGTTTATTATTTGTTTGTGTTTCTTCCTTTTATCTCATATTTCTTCTAACGTCATAAGTCTGGCATTTAAACCCCACATGCCTGCAGGGGCCAGGCAGGATAGGGAGGTACCAGCTAAAAAGGCAACTTCGGTTGATTTTTTTTTTTTTTTTTTTTTTTTTTCACTGCTTAGGAATGCAGGCCTGGTTTGGCTAGTTCTTACAATTTCTCAAGAGAAATTGGAACCTAGTTTTTTACATGAAATTTTCCAGTTTTTTAAACATTGGCAACCAATTTTCAAAAAATTCACAAGTCACAAAAACACATCTACAGCTGAGTTTGCTCTGGTTGTAACATCAGTCATAAGCAGCTGAAATCACCTTTAAGGTCTTCAGAATTACTTCCTATTTTCTGAATATCTGTGTGGAATATAGGCTGCATATTAACCCTAATTATTAATTATAGCTATGTATTAATTCATTAATGAAAGCCATAATTCATTGGAGAAAGGTCTTTATTAACATACTGCTGCTGCATTTGACTACCTCTTGCTCTCATCATCAATCTGTGGTGAAGGATAAGAAACCAGAGGTGATCTTAGCTAGTTTCCTTTAAGACTCTTTTCTTAGCTGTTGTTTTTTTAAGGCTCAAAACAAAATATCTGATTATGTATTCCGTTTCACACAGAACCAAACAGCAGTTAATCCAAATATTTTGGCCCACATTGGGTAATTCAAAAATAAATGATTTTATGATTTAAATCCATTCTTACGCTCAAATAAGCACGTTCAAGTTGAGTTGAAATACGGCAGTAACTAAGTAGATATGCTTTACCATAGTCAACTTCAAGGTGAAAAAATCCCCTTCCCTTTCACTAATCATTAAGTGCCCCTCAATGGATGCATAGGATAGAACACTGTGTTCAGAAAAGGTCAGAAAACTGTGTTCAGAAAAGGAATTTTAAGAAGCTTGAGAATGCTACCATTTTGACCAGTCAGTGGGGTCGTGTCTTACTCCATTTTACATTGCTATAAAGAAATACCTGAGGCTGGGTAATTCATAAAGGAAAGAGGTTTATTTGACTCATGGTTCTGCAGGCTATACAAGCATGGCACCAGCATCTGAGGCAAAAGGGGAGCTGGCACGTGCAGACATTACATGTTGAGAGAGGATGCAAGAGAGAAAAGGAGGTGCCAGATTCTCCAACAATCAGATCCCATGGGACCTAAGGGTGAGAGCTCCCTCAATCCATCAAGATTGACACTAAGCCATTCATGAAGAAGGATTTGCACTTACGACCAAAACACCTCCCTTTAGTCCCCACCTCCAACACTGGGGATCAAATGTCAACATGAGATTTGGAGGGGACAAATATCCAAACCATAGCAGGTAGTAAGTAGTCAAAGAAGATAGTTTGCATTTAGTGTTTTAATTTTTTTTGACAGGTTTTCTTTTTTTTTTCCTGCTATCTCAGTCAGGCTCACAAATGTTGTTTTGTTTTGTTTTGCTTTGCTTTGTTTTGTTTTGAGACGGAGTCTTTCTCTGTCACCCAGGCTGGAGTGCAGTGGCACAATCTCGGCTGACTGCAACCTCCGCCTCCCGGGTTCAAGTGATACTCCTGCCTCAGCCTCCCGAGGAGCTGGCAAAAATGTTTTAAAATATGTTATGGTTGCGTTCAATACAGTGATTGTGCCAAGGGACCCTCTCTTAGTTCAGGTTCCCTTAGAAGCAGACCCTGAGACAGGCATTCGGGGGAAGCAGTTCATATGTGAATGGAACAAGAGGAGAGGTGGGGAGCCGGGACAGGAGAGGGAAAGCAGCCACCACAGGATTTATGTAGCTGCTACTCCTGTAGGGACTGGGACTTAACCCTCCTGGGGATCCCTGGGAGCCAGCTCCACAGCTACCTACCCACGGGCAAGTGAGCTGCGGTATTTATTCACAAAGTCTGATCAGGGATTGGGTGACAGTTACTCCTCAGGGGACTGAGGCAGGTTCTGGGGTAAGAGGAAGCCTTTATGGAAAGGCATGCAGGTGCCAGAAGTGGGGTCACAGGCACTGAAGTGAAGGGCAAGGGGAGAGGGGCTGGGTGCTGAGTGTCGGCCATGCACTCCAACTCCATCAGCTCCTCCTCCCCATCCTTGATATAAACAATTGATATTTTCTCATCTTCCATAAAGTGCTGTGCAGGAACGACTTCAGGACAAGTCCTTTAATATCTTTTCAACCTGTTCTGGCCCCTGTGCTCCTCCTAGATACAAATTCTGGAGCAGCAACTGATTTACCAGGAAACACTGAGGAGTAGAGCAAGGTATGGTGGCTCCTACATCACCCTGAACCAGAGTGTGGAGCATGAGAGGCTATAAAGAGGCTGACTTCACAGGGAACTTCCAGGGCCAAAATTTCACTTCATTTGAAGGTTTTCAGGAAAACATGGGTAAATAGCAAAAACAATGCCAACAACAACCATCTTTGAAATTTGAAAACTTTGGATTTTCTCTCTTGGGAGTCTTTGTGACCATTGGTTGAAATTTCTAGATGACAATTTCCACCTTCCACGTCATCAGAATGGAAGGAGAGGTACACTTCAAGGAGACAGGTGATTGGACATTCAGGTCCCTGGCATGCAATATACAAGTTCATCTTTTTATTCCTACGTGGGGGAAGGAAGTAAGAAGTAAGAAGTGGGTAGACAGATTCCTTCAGGATGGAAACATTTAAAGACCATCACTTTACTTCTGATTTTGGATGTTAATGTCACCTTCAGAATTCCTCCTCCTCTAAGGAATTTTTACAAAGGGCCAACATTAAATTTTAAACAAACAAATATTAAAAGAAAGTGAAAGAGTGTAGAAACGCATCTTGTGGCACACACAAAAAATTAGGCAATTTGCTGCAATTTGTGCACACTGAAAATTTCATTCCTGGTAACCGGTAACTGGTTCACCTTGCAACCTGGGTAAACTTCTGGAAAGTTCCATGCCTCCATTCCCACTATGTTATGAAGACATAGGATTGGATGGAGAAGAATAGATAATACTAAATAGACTACTGAGGTGTCCCATGGGTGGGTGGGCACAATGTCAAGGCTGAACAGCTTGCTGCACAGATGCAGCTCAGCTCCCCTTTAAGGCACATGTGCCCAGTCCATCAACAACACATCAGGCTTACTTTGAATACAGAGGACGAAATCAAACCCTCATTTTATGTATTTTTGTATTTTCTCATTTACGAACAATAAATGGTCTGTTAAATTTTCTAAACAGAAAAATCTGGAAGCAATTTGCTCTCTGCCCATGTAGAGAGGAGAAAGCACAGATTGCTCTCCAATGACTCTGAGGAGGATGAATGCCAGGGTTTTCAAACCCTGGGTGGTAACACCACTTGACAGATTTGGCCTAGAAGGTTGCTGAGTGCTTGGAGATCCTATCTCATTAGCCTGACACCTTCTCAAGGCAAAATGGCAGAGGACTGGATGTAGATTGGTACATCTTGAATAGGCAGGCCAGGAAGTCTCCCTTCACTTCAGACCCGGAGCATACCATTGCTGGCCTGACCCTCCCAAAGACAGACACCTCCAGCCCCAAATCCCCACCCCACCCCTGGTCACCAGAGAAACATCTCCTTGGATTCTAGGGCAATTTCGACAGACTTAACAGGTGGAAAAATACCTAGAACCTAGATGGAAAACCAACCAACTTTTTCCTACTTACACGTAATAATGCAAGATCTGTAAGTGCGTTCTAGAAACATTTTCTTTTCGTTAATATATATTAAAGCCCATGGCCTCTTGTTCACTGGTGTTTTAAGTTCTTGGAACAGGGTATGTATCACTTGCACGTCTATGTTCCTCTAATAAACCTCCAGCAACAAGCATGTTGCCACCTTCACTTTTTTTTTCTTTTTTTTTTTTGAGTCTGGTCTCACTCTGTCGCCCAGTCTGGAGTGCAGTGGCACGATCCCAGCTCACTGCAGTCTTGGCAGCCCAGACTCAAGAGATCCTCCCACCTTAGCCTCCCGAGTAGCTGAGACTGAAGCCACACACCACCATGCCTGGCTAATGTTTTCTCTTCTTTTGTAGGTTGGGGTTTTGTTATGTTGCTCAAGCTGGTCTCCAACTCCTGGGCTCAAGGGATCCACCCACTTCGGTCCCCCAAAGTGCTGGGATTACAGGCGTGAGCCACTGCACCCGGTTAACCTTCATTTCTTGGGAAGAATTTATACGACAGTGAAAATCCAATTACTATTATTCGAAATAGAGACAAAATGGTGAGATTCTTTAGACTAAAATGCAAGCTATGATAGTTGAGTCCCATAAAAGAGTCTAGAGACCAGGTCTTCACTGAAAGTCATCATCTACAACCCTCAGGAGCATTTCCCCTAAGAAAAGTCTTCCTGTGACCCCACAGACTGTCCTAGGGTTAAGGGAACAGAAAGAAAGTAAACTCAGGACAAAGGAAGTACATTTAGCATCTTGAAGGCAAGACCCATGTCTGACTCATCTTTGACTCTCCGTGGATCAGCATGGTTTGCTTTATATGTGTTAAGTACCCAAATAAACAACAGTTTTTATATCGAAAGTCACGTTGTAAACCAGACTCAATTATTCATTCACGCATGCATACTTTAGTCAAACAACCATTACTTTTCAATTCCTACATAGTCCAAGCATTGTACGAGGAGCTGGGGGGAGAAAACAAAGAGAAAAAGACGTAACATCCAGTGTCTGATTCATCTGCTTCACTTGATCTTAACCAAAGGCCTAGAAGTGATTGATGCATCTACTTGCTTCAGTAAGATTGAAAAGAGCAAGTATTCATTCTCCATTTAATAAATATTCATTGAGTGCCTCTAATATGTCAGGCTCCATCCTAGGCATTCATTATATTTGCAGCAGGACACAAAATGGTCAAACATCCCTGCCTTCATGATGCTTACCTTACAGAAGGGGAAGATAGACAAAAAGCAAGTGAATTATATAATATGTGGATAGTGACAAGTGGTTTCAAAAACCAAAACACACGAGGAAGTAAGAGTTGAAGGAAAGGTTGCAGTTTTGCAGAAAGTGGTCAAGGAAGTGGTCACTGAAAACAAAGACCCAACAGAAGGAGCTGTGCCGACCAAAAAGTCCCATAAAGAGTTTGGGGACAAAGTGTTCACTGAAAGTCATCTACTACCCTCAGTAGCATTTTCCGTAATAAAAGGCCTCCCATGAACCCTCAAACTGTCTGTCTTGGCCGGGTGCGGTGGCTCACACCTGTAACCCTAGCACTTTGGGAGGCTGAGGTGGGTGGATCACGTAAGGTCAGGAGTTAGAGGCCAGCCTCACCAGCATGGCAAAACCTTGTCTCTATTGAAAATACAAAAATTAGCTGGGCATGGTGGCACGCACCTGTAGTCCCACCTACTCTGGAGGCTGAGGCAGGTGCCTTGCTGCAGGGGAAGGGGCAGAGGTTGCAGTGAGCTGAGATTGTCCCATTTCACTCCAGCCTAGGTGAAAGAAAGAAACTCCGTCTCAAAAACAAAACAAAACAAAACAAACAAAATAACTGTCTGCCCTAAGGTTAAGGAAATGGAAAGAAAGCAAACTTAGGATAAGTTTCCCTTCTTTTTTTTCTCACCTTCCTATCTCAACGGTTTTCTGTTCATCTGTGGCCAAAGACTCAGAAAAATCTGTATGGAAGATAAACAACTCTTGTGCAAAAGTAGAGAGGTGTGTGACTGAGATAAATAGTGGGTTCTGGTGGAAACTGCACTGTTGACTGTTCTCCCACGACATGAAAGTAAAAGCAGACACTTCGTCTGAATTGTCAGAAAATGGGTCTCGTTTTGTCACCTCCTGAGATGCCCAGCAAGGAGATCTGAACACCAAGTGTCATGGACTTTCCCGCAGAGGGGCTGGCCTCGTGTACACAGCAACAAGGAACTGCTCAGTGGAACCCCAGTCTCACTTCCCCATAGAAGTTACAAAAATACCTATTTTTTTCCTCATTGCATCCATTTTTAGGTAAAGAATTTTAACTGTTTGGGGTTCGTTACTTCACACTTAAGAAATCTACAAACCACAGGAAATGAAACTTGACTAAATGCAGATGACACAGACAGCCAACTTAGAAAATGTACTGGGCTCCCCTCAGTTCTAGATGACCTTTAGCAAAAAGAGGGTGTTCTGATGAAACCCTTTGTAACCAACTGCCTCCAACTTACAGGATTCTCCCCTCATACGACCAAGCAGTGTAATCTTTGAGGCCCTGGCAGCACAGGTTGAGTGCAACCGAAAAGAGAATAAGGATTCCACAAGGTCTTCTGGAATGGTGCACAAATTGGAAAGTTGTTTCACATTCAAAAAGACTTGGCCTGTTTCTAAAGCAATGCATGGTTTGAAAGGAATGGCAAATTGAAGCCAACATTTTTCAAACACATTTCACTTAAAAAAAAAATGGCCACTAGAAAGAATGCAACTTATTTTCAAAAAGAATTATATCAAGAAAGCATGGTTGGCCCATTCATCCATCTCCCTGCCCACAAAGGAATGAATGAATGAAGACAAGATGTGCCACCTCTGAAAGACTGTTAATCTCCCTCTCTCCATAAAAGTGGTACTATGTGATTTCTACTCATTTGATTACAAATAAAATTAGTAAGTGAAGGATCCGTAGTTTCCGTATGTCACCTATAAACCTGAGTCTTTGTGCTAAAATTGTTCAAATGTTCAATTGAATCTTATCCAATACCAATGCCTTTGCATATTGCATGTAGTATATATGCATGGTGCTTAGCTTGTTCTGAGAGCCATTTGGTGGAATAAGAAGAGAGTAAATGTAGCCTCATTCTAGAACTTTATTTCTAAAATGAAAAGGCAAAGCAATCCATAGAAGGCTCTAGAAAGGAGCACATACCATGGAAAGGCAAAAAGGAAAGAGATGCTACCCAGGTCACGTGGTTTGGATTTGTGTTCTTCCCCAAATCTCATGTCAAATTGTAACCCCCAATGTTGGAGGAGGGGCCTGGTGGGAGGTGACTGGATCATGTGAGTGGATTTTCCCCTGTTCTTGTGATAGTGAGTTCTCACTAGATCTGGTTGTTTAAAAGTATGTAGCACCTTCCTCTTCGCCCTCTTCCTCCTTCTCCAGCCATGTAGGACCTGCCTACTTCCCCTTCACTTTCCGCCATGATTATAAGTTTCCCAAGGCCTCCCCAGCCATGTTTCCTGTACAGCCTGCAGAACTGTGTTCCAATTAAACCTCTTTTCTTTAAAAATTATCCCGTCTCAGGTAGTTCTTTACAGCAATGCAAGAAAGGACTAATTCACCAGAGAAGTGTGATGGTTGATTCCTTGTGTCAAATTGACTGGGCTAAGGGGGGCCCAGATTAAACGTTATTTCTGGATGTGTCCATGACAGTGTATCCAGATGAGATGAACATCTAAATCAGCAAACTCAGTGAAGCTGATCACCCTCCCCAGTGTAGGTGGGCATTACCCAATCTGTGGAGGGTCTGAATAGAACAAAAGGGGAAAGGGGAAGGAATTCACTCCTTCTGCTTTCTGTGTGACTGCTTGAGCTGGGACATCAGTCTTCTCTGCCCTTGTTCTGGAACTGACACCATTGGCTCTCCTGATTCTCAGGCCTTTGGACTTGGACTAGAATTTCACCACTTGGGCTCTTAGATCTCCAGTCTATAGAGGGCATATCGTGGGACTTCCCAGCCTCCAAAATCATGTGAGCCAATTCCTCATAATAAATCTCCTTCTATATCTATGTCCCAGTGGTTCTGTTTCTCTGGAGAACTCTGACTAGTTCAGGAAGAGAGTGATTTTGGTTTTGCAGCTGCTGAGAAGTGAGGCACAAGCCCAGGTGAGAAAAGGTAAACCAGTGACTGTCCCAGTCCTAAGCAACTTCAAATAACTGGCTCACCCTCAGAGAGTCATGTAGTGAGGCTTCAAATTGTGCCTTCTCGCTGACATGCAGTTCTCTCTGTCTGTGGCATTGTGGCCTTTCCCTTGTCACTATTAGTAAAGGATCTTTGTTTTAGTCTTTATTATCAGAACAGCATCCTGACCACATTATAGAAACTCTTAAGTATGGAAAACTTCCCTCTGCAGGGTCTCCACCCAACGTATCACCATTACCTCATTCTTCCTTCTCCCTATGTGGAGTTATAAACATAGCCCAGATTCAGTTTTTTTAAATATGTTCTTTATTTTTGCATTGAATATTATATAGAAGGGATTGCAAAGCATCTTTAAAAATGGCACCTTCGAATAAAGGACCTCACCTTACTTTTAAACAGACATAATCCCTGCTTTTGTGGAGCACACAGTCTAACGGAGTCTTCATTGACTGCTCCCATCATTTAGGACCTTCTATGCTCAGGTAAAGGAAATGACCAGCCACGCTGTGTAATTGCTGCTGGAGGCAATTCTCCCTACATCTGACCTCTGACCTGCCTGGGTTGGGTTTTTTGTTGTTTTTTTTGTTTTGTTTTTTTGTTTTTTTTGAGACAGGGTCTCACTCTGTCACCCAGGCTGGAGTGCAGTGACACAATCATGGCTCATTGCAGCTTCGACCACCTGGGCTCAAGTGATCCTCCCACATCAACCTCCCAAGCAGCTGGGACCACAGGTATGTGCCACCACGTCCAGCTAATTTTTTTTTTTTTTTTTTTTTTAGAGACTGGGTCTCACCATGATGATCTCTGTCCTTCTTTACCTGTTTGTTGATGTTTATAATCCCTTTCATAACCACTACATCTCTTCATTCCATAAGTAGATCTGAGGCTTAACATACCAATAGACTGAAAGAGGGGACACAGTGCACCAAGGTATATGTGCTTGAGTGCATGCCATTCTGATGATAGAGAAACTGGGAAGCGAAGGTGTAGAGGAAGGAACCCCACATTGATGGTTAATATTGAGTGTCAACTTGATTGGATTGAAGGATGCAAAGTATTGTTTCTGGTGTGTTGGTGAGAGGGTTGCCAACAGAGATTAACGTTTGAGTCAGTGGATTAGGGGAGGCAGACCCACCCTCAGTCTGGGTGGGTACCATCTAATCAGCTGCCAGCATGGCTAGAATAAAAGCAGGAAGAAGAAAGTGGAAAGAACAGATTTGCTGAGTCTTCCAGTCTTCATCTTTCTCCCATGCTGGATGCTTCCTGCCCTTGAACATTAGACTCCAAGTTCTTCAGCTTTTGGACTCTTGGACTTACACCAGTGGTTTGCCAGGGGCTCCCAGGCCTTCGGCCACAGACTGAAGGCTGCACTGTCAGCTTCCCTACTTTTGAGATTTTGAGTTTGGACTGGCTTCCTTGCCCCTCAGTTTGCAGAAGGTCTATTGTGGGACTTCTCCTTGTGATCATGTCAGTCAATATTCCTTAATAAATTCCCTTTCATATATGCATCTATCCTATTAGTTCTGTCCCTCTAGAGAACTCTGACTAATACACTCACTGAGGAGGCTTGGAACATAGAAAGGGCAGGTGTGATAAAAAGGTAAACTTCATCTCCCTGCAGAACCTGCTCAGCACTTCTCTTACTGAAATGGGGCACCCATTGACAATTCATCAAATTAAAAGGAACTTCTTATAAATGGGCTAATGTATCCATGAAGCTAGTATATCCACAAAGTGACGAGGAAATGCAACCTGATTCCGGGAAAGGCATTAAGGTTCCATCTTTCAATCACCTACTAAGAAAGGTCTCCAATGTACACAGACACAATTATCTGAGGGCAGAAGACAGTAACGATGGTGGTAAAGACAGAGCACACTCCTAATTGGTCTGTCATTGTCACGTGGGTGGCTCCTACAAGTATTAATACAAATTATGGACCTCAGGATGAAGTGTTAGATGCCCAAGACTTAGATCATCAGTCACAAAATAATAATAATAATAATAATAAAAACAAATGAACTGAATTCCAAGTAGGTATCGCTTGGAATTCAATTTACAGTATTTGGGTTTTGCTTTATAAACACCCTGGCTTACGTGTCTCCCTTCACACGTGAATTTCATCTCTATCCTTCAAGGCCCAGCTCTTATGGTGCATTCTCTTGAAAAACTTCCTGGATTCCTCCAGCTGCGTTTCCTTCACCTCCTTAGTGCTCCCCGGCTCCTAACTCATGTCTCTGTTTCAGCATATGCTATATTCCACCTTTTGTCCTAGCTCTCTGTGTGCATGTTTGAAAGGCTCCATTTGACTAAAGCTCTGTGAAGGCAAGACTTTCACAGTACCCTGCTTTCTCTAAAACTTACATTTTACTATTTAAAGGCTGCCATTTCTCTATAACTCACATTTTATTTGTCTAATGGCTGTATTTCTCACTTTCCATACATTCCAGGAGGCTGGAGTCATATCTGTTGTATTTACCACTCTAAATACAGTCATGTACCATGTAACAATGTTTTGGTTAACAGCAAACCACATATACAACAGTGGACCTGTAAGATTATACTACTGTATTTTTTGCTGTACCTCTTTTATAGTGAGATATGTTTAGATACACAAATACCACTGTGTTATAATTGCCTACAATATCCAGTGTAATAACATGCTGTACAGGTTTATAGCCTAGAAGCAGTAGGCAACACCATATAGCCTCAGTGTGTTGTAGGCTATACCATCTAGGTTTGTGTAAGTGCCCTCTATGATGGTCACACAATGACAAAATTGTCTAGTGACACATTTCTCAGAATGTATCCTCCTCCTCATTCGCAGATTCATGGCTATATAGCATAATTCCTATTATAATATCTAGCACATAGACATTCAGTAAAAGTTTTTTGAATGAATATAGCGTATGTTCATACTTTTCAAATAATTTAGCAGACACAACTTATACCTAATAGGATTTTAAAGAATGGTTAGTCAATATGGGAGATCTGGATAGAATGATCTAGAACTAGAAACACAAGTACACCCAAAGCAACATGCAACGCAAATACACACATTTAGGAATAAATCCTGAATAAAGAGGAAGAGGAGCTCTATAGCAAGCCCCAAAGTCAGTGGACCCAAGCATTTTAAAGAAATAAGGAGGAACTGCATTTTCTGCTTGAAATTTCCACTTTAACAACAGCATTGTTAGATGTTTTTGAAGAAAGTAAAGTAATAAGCCTTTTATTCTTGTGTCAATAATCTAAAACCATACCAGTTGATCACAGAGAAATCGGGATTACAAATGTCTACCTACACTTCATTTGTTCTTTTCTGCAGAATTATTTTCAGGGAGATGTCCAGCTCCAAATGCATTTGCTGAGGGAAATCCTTACCACTTTGCTGAATCTCTAGTAACACACACTGAGGGCCTAAGGAACTGGGAACCCTAGCAGAATTTTCAGAATGGGATGTCTAATTTCTCACCCTGAGGTGTCATGAAAGAACTCCGTAAAGTCATCTCATTTCTTAGAAAGTCTTTAGTGAGTAGTGATGCCCTCCCACCATGTGTGAACAAATGTTCACAAAATGTAGTAGGCACTATGCCAAGAGAGCAAATAAAAGCATTTATAACAGCAGCTGGGAAATTCAAAGCCTTTGAGTTGGCTGAATTTGCATTGATGCAGCCAAGACCATCCTCCCAGCCTTCTTCTCTAGCTGAGAAGTGAAAGATCAAGGGCGAAAGTGCAAAAGTGGTACTCAGAGTCATTTTCAAAGGTATGATATGTAAACTCCACCACTGCCCCTTCTATGCCCCTATTATGAAAGTAGGCTTTCAAACTCCAATCTTCATTACAAGTATCATCAACCCCAAGGGGCCTTCTTTGATCCTGCTTCCCAATGCAAATTGAATTGCTCCTTCCTCGGTGCTCCCAGCAGCACTTTGATTATATAGATATTTTCACATTATTTATCATATTGCAAATACAATTTGTTGTCTTGAGGGCAAGTGCCATGTCGTATTCTTTTTTATATCCCAGAAATTTAAAATAGGCATAGTGTTGGCCTATGCCAAACCTACCCCACCTATACCCCCACTACAGACAGGAAGAGAGTGCCTTGCTCATAATGGACATCAGGGGTCACTTAACAAAAATTTACTGAATTACTACTATGTGCCAGGCACTGTCCAAGGTACTAGGGATGCCATTAAACAAGACTATTAATGTCCTTGCTCTCTAAGAGACAATATTGCAATAAACCACAGATTAACAGAAAGATTATTTTGGATCGTGTATTAGGCCATTCTCATTCTGCTATAAAGAACTGCAAGAGACTGGGTAATTTATAAAGAAAAGAGGTTGAATTGACTCACAGTTCTGCAGGGCTAAGGAGGCGTCAGGAAACTTACAATCATGGCGGAAGCGGAAGCAAACACGTCCTTCTTCACATGACGGCAGCAAGGAGAAATGCAGAGTGGAGGGGGAGCAGCCCCTTATAAAGCCATCAGATCTCGTGAGAACTCACTATCATGAGAATAGCATGAGGGTAACTGCCCCCATGATTAAATTACCTCCCACTGCGTCCCTCCCACAACACATGGGGATTATGGGAACTAAAATCCAAGGTGAGATTTGGGTGGGGACACAGAGCCAAACCATATCAGATTGGAATGAGCATCACGAAAAAAAAAAAATGTGTAATGGGATGAAGAGTGATTTGGAAGAATGCCAAGATGGTTGGGAAAGTTTTCTCTGGGACAGGATGTTTGAACTGAGCCATCTGTACAAGGATCTGCAAGGGGAGAGTGTTCCAGGAAGAGGCACTAAATTAAAGCAATGTTGGTAATTGATGGGGGTACAGGGAACTTGGGAGGGGATGGGTGTAGAGGGAAAGGGTGGAGTTGATTAATTGCTCATTCTGTCTCCTTCATCTATACCAGAGTAGGGTGCTACTTTTCCTTTCGCTTTGCATACTCTTTTCATTATCACTTCCAATTTCTTAATTCTTTTCCCTAATTTCCATTAAATTACAAGAACATGAGCCTTTGCCAGCAGCAAACACATCTGGAGCCATCTTCTAACACCAAATCACATAAAACACCAAACTAAAACTAAAAGCCATTGGTAAATAGAGGTTGAGAATATTAAGATTTAGCTTTCATTATTATTAGGTCCATTCAGCTAATATTTATTTTGTGACGATTACATCTCATTATCATTACAGATCTTAGTCACAAACCAAGTTACAAATTCACTTGTCATTTATTTCTTTCCACATTAGCTCCTAGGGAGTCCTATTGTGGCATAAATCACTTCAGCAAAGCTGTGTACTTGACCACTCACAAACATAAAAATCTCCCAACAAACTTATCTAAATAATGTTTCCCAAGAAAATCATAAATATTTCAGTAAATAATGATACTTCTTAGTTTAGCGTTACTGAATTTGAAATGTTTTCATCATTATCATCATCTACTTCTTTGCAAGTGTTTGTTCATCAAGAACTGTAATCAATAAAAGAAAGAAGACAAAGAAGAGAATGAGCTATTTTCTGCATCATAACCAGATTGTCCAGATGTCGTGCCTGGAATACATCACACGTGACATTTCTAGTCATGTTTCCAATCATTTGGAACGTACAGGTTTTCCTTTGCAATCTGCAAAGCTTTAGGATGCTCCAAGCACTTCTGTCAGCAACAGCAGCCTGGAAAAGGAATCATACAGAATGTACTCTACCTGATGTCATCTTCTGCTCCAGCTCGAGGCACTTAGGTTCTTCTTGAAATTCTTCTTCCTTAGCGCCCACAGAACAGAAAAGCAGGGAGAAAGTAAAAATAATTCATTAATGTAAGGCAATATTTTTTACAAGCCTGCTAATTAATATGAGAACAACACCTGAAAAACTTAAACCATGCCTTAAAGAACTGAGGTTTTGGACAAGCTACTACAAATCAACAATAAATGCCAAGTAGAGTAACTACAGGAGCATTGGGCGTCACAACTCCAAGGTGCTATACACATGGTAGTGTCTATGCATGTTGTCCCTGGAGTGGTACAACCCAGGGGCCCACTGTGACTAATACATTTGAAGGCACCTGAGACTTAGAAATGATGGTGACGGTTTTCTGTTTGTTTGTTTGTTTGTTTTTTGAGGTGGAGTCTTGCTCTGTCATCAAACTGGAGTGCAGTGGCGCGATCTCGGCTCACTGCAACCTCCAACTCCCTGGTTCAAGTGATTCTCCTGCCTCAGCCTTCTGAATAGCTAGGATTACAGGCACGCACCACCACGTCTGGCTAATTTTTTTTTTTTTTTTTTTGTATTTTTAGTAGAGATGGGGTTTCACCATGTTGGCCAGCATGGTCTCGATCTCCTGACCTCATGATCTGCCTGCCTTGGCCTCCCAAAGTGCTAGGGTTGCAGTCGTGAGCCACCACGCCAGGCCAGGTTTTTCATAAAATAGAAATGCCACTAGCATGGTTGAACAAAGAGAATTATGTTTTGTTTTTCATTGTTCAAGGAACTGATTTCATGTACTTCTGAAAGTTCCCTCATTATTCATAGTTATATTTTTATCTCTAAGAAGGTAGGTGTACACATTCTTCTCTGAGTCCCGGTATGATATTCTTTAATGACAACGGTTGTTACTGCTGTAACACTGATAACAGTAGACCCCATTAGAAATGAGAAGATAAATTAAGAGGAATATCTAAATAATCCTTTTCTAATTTTGCTTGCAAGATGACTTTATGCCTATTAATTTATTTGTCTTTCTGTTCATTAAACAAATATTTGTTGAGTGTCTGCTACGGGCTATTTCTGTGGCATCTTAACCTTTACGCAGGATACCTTCTAACATCCCTTGAATTATACTGCAGGAAGTTACCTACTCAGCTTCCTTCCTAGCCTAGCAGGAAGACTACGGGCTTACTTTGTTCTTTCTAAGAATTTAGCCCAATAGAATATACACTAGACCATAGTAAAGTATATGGGAGTAGGGTTCCATAAATAAAAACTGGGGTTATTCTATAACCAGAGTGAAAAAATGGAATTCAAAAACTGATATTATTCATTATAGGAATACTCTCTCAAATTTGTACTAAGTTTGCCAGTTCTCAGTAATATCTCATCTGGATTAGAACCCACCAGACGCTAGGGCTCAGTTAGTAAGATAAAGAAAGGTCCAGGCCAGGTGCGGTGGCTCACGCCTGTAATCCTAGCACTTTGGGAGGCTGAGGCAGGCAGATTGCCTGAGCTCAGAAGTTCAAGACCAGCCTGGGCCACATAGCAAAACCCCATCTCTACAAAAAATACAAAAAAAACTTAGCCAGGTGTGGTTTTGCCTGCCTGTAATCCCAGCTACTCAGGAGGCTGTGGCAGGAGAATCACTTGAGACCGGGAGGTGGAGGTTGCAGTGAGCTGAGATTGCACCACTGTACTCCAGCCTGGGCGACAGGGCGACAGAGTGAGACTCTGTCAAAAAAAAAAAAAAAAAAAAGAAGAAAGAAATGTCCTTTTCAAAGGAAAACAGTATATCAAAGGGATATCTGCACTCCCACATTTATTTGAGCACTATTCACAAAAATCAACCTGAGCATCCATCACCAGATAAATGGATACATAAAGAAAATACGGTAAATATACACAATGGAATACTACTGGCCACAAAAAAAGAATGAAACTCTGTCATTTGCAGCAACATGGATGAAACTGGAAGTCATTAAATGAAATAAACCAGGCCTGGAAAGATAAATATCTGTTTGCTTTTCTCATATATTCTTATTCTTGTTGCATGTTCTTACTCACATGTGGGAACTAAAAACGTTGATCTCATGGAAATAGAGAGTAGAATGATAATTACCAGAGTCAGGGAAGGGTGTGGTGTGGGGAATGAAGAGAAGTTGGTTAATGGTTACTAACATACAGCTAGACAGAAGCAATACATTCTAATATTCATAGCAGAGCAGGGTGACTACAGTTAACAACAATGTATTGCATATTTCAAAGTAGCTAGAAGAGAGAACTTGAAATGTTCCCAACACATAGAAATCATAAGTACTTGCATGATGGATATCCTAAATGCCTTGACTTGATCATCACACATTCTACGAATGTAACAAAATATCACGAGTTCCCCATAAATATGTAAACTATTATGTATCAATAAACATGTTTTTAAAAAGAAATGGCTTTCTTAATTCATAAAAACTGGTTTCATTAAATTGCCATAAGTATCAACTTAGAAGTGAATTGATTTCACCTGTGTTGGGAACAAATGCTTTTCCAGAGATCAAGAATCATGTCCAAATTTTCATCATCAGAGACCATTTCCAAAAATGTGTCCTACTTTTAAAACCCATGGAATAGTATTGGCATAAGCAATTTGAGTAAATAAGGTCTCAGTTCAATTATCTCAAATGTATGTGTTATAAGAAACTTTAATGAAAATTGCCTCCAAAATCACATATTTGAAGGGGGTATGAATTAATATTAGTATACCAAAGAATGTGTAAATAACAGAAAAGCCCCATCACACAGCAAATAAATGCAGTAAGTCATTTCTTGTTTCACAAGGCCCAACAGAACAGTGTGTAATGAACCACGAGGAGTTATTTTATAATACAGCCACAGGGGAAGTCTCTTGAGAGGCCAAAATAATCCAAATAAAGTCATTTTCAAGATGAAAAGACTCTCCCCTTTGAGCCAATAAGACTGTTTACTTTTTTATTGCTCTGAATTCCAGAACTGTGAAATAACATAGCCCTTTAGCTCTTCTCCAAACATATTTATTACTCCATCTTAAATAGCCCCTCCCTAAGGTTTCCCTTTGACTAGCGAGAGTTGCAAAGTCCCGCAACAATCTGCAGAGGGAAGGATGTTGGAAATGCTCTTGGTTGGAGAGCTCTCAGCACAGAATAAACAAGCATCTGTCCTCAATAGTATAAACTATGTTCTATTTAGAGAGAAGAAGCTGAGCTCCTTCAATTCTTGTGTCTCTTTTCTTCAGCGCAAGTCTGCAATTTGCTGAATGCATTCGTAGTGGCTTTTTCTCAGCAAAGCTAGAATAAAATGACAACAGTCCAACTGTAGTAGACATCTGTTGATTTTGCTGCCTGGTACTCACTCACTCACTACCTAGTAAGTGCGTCCCGATTTCCTCCTTAAAGCCATCTCATCTCATCTCATCCCACTCTTAAGGAACTGTGGTTTTCTGTGCTCCATGAAACTGACTCCTTCCCCACCACCCAACTCCAGGGGTGGAACATGGGACCCAAGCCTGTGCCCATCAGTCTGTTGCATTTCCCTCTGATTGGTAGAGTGGTCATGTTCCAGGACTGTTCCTTAGTTCAGCTAAAGACAGAGTTCTTTGTCCCATGGCCACGAAAATTAAGGCTTGCAGACAATCTGAAAAAGCTCACCAACAATTTGAATGGTGAATAAGACAGGGTTTTATTGGGTGAAAAGGAAGAAAAGGGGGAAACAGGGACTCTTGCTAGGTCAGTCTGGCTACAGCCCTTCCTGATGGAATCCAAGGTTACACACAGGAAGAGGAGGGGTCAGGCTCCTCCCTGATGCAAATGGCAGGAAATTCCCTAGGCTCCACCCCAAGTGGGCAGGCTGGTTGGAGGTTTTCTGGGGACCCCCCTCTCATCTCACTGTCTGAATGTGACCCACTCAGGGTTAGTGAGACCTAGTGAGATTTTTCTCTGGACCTCTGGGAAAATGACTCCTGTTCTCACCCACTGGCCCTGAAACCAGAGACAGGGGTTGCAGCTGCTGCTGTAGCCACCACCTCTTTATCACTTGCAGCTGAAACTGAAGCCTACACAAAGGAAGGCGGAGCCAAGAGATGCTCCAATGCTTTCTTCTGTTGATATCAACTAAGCCCCAAATTCAGCCACGCCTGAAGCGAGATTAACCCCGAACTTTTTGGCAAAATTCAGCTAATACACTGCCTTTTATTTAAAAAAAAACAAAACAAAAAACAAAACCTTTGTTTTTTAATCAAACTGATTCCTATCAGGTTTTCTGTCACTTCTAAAAGAGCGAGTCCCAACTGATACACCAGTGTAAGAACCCTAGCTCTGGGAAACCGGGAGTCAGGTGTGCTAATCATTAGTTCTGTACCTCCCCTGCCATCATGAGTTGTTGTTGTTGTTGTTGTTTGTTGTTGTTGTTGTTGTTGTTGTTTGAGACAGAGTCTTGCTTTGTTGCCCAGCAATGGTGTGATCTCGGCTCACTGCAGCCTCCACCTTCCAGGTTCAAGTGATTCTCCTGCCTCAGCCTCCTGAGTAGCTGGGATTACAGGCACCTGCCACCACGCCTGGCTAAGTTTTGTATTTTAGTGGAGACGGGGTTTCGCCATGTTGGTCAGGTTGGTCTTGAACTCCTGACCTCAGATGATCCACCCACCTAGGCCTCCCAAACTGCTGGGATTACAGGCATGAGCCACCATGCCCAGCCCCATCATGAGTTTTACATGCTAATTAAATCAAATGTGACCATGATGATGTACCAAGAAGGTACTATTAAAATTTGTCAAACAAATGGACTTTTCATTTACAGTCATGTGTTGTCACTTAACAACATGAATATGTCCTGAGAAATTCATCACTAGGTGATTTCATCATTGTGAGAGCATCATATATTGTCCTTACACAAACCTAGGTGGTATAGGCTACTCACACCTGGGACAAATGGATTAGCCTATTGTTCCTAGGCTGCAAACCTGTCCAACACATTAATGTACCAAATACTGTAAGCAATGGTAACACAATGGTAAGTATTTATGTTTCTAAACATAGAAAAGTACAGTAAAAAGACAGTTTATAACGTGATGGGACCTCCATTCTATATGAGGTCTGTTGCTGACTGAAACATGGTTTTATGGGTCATGACTGTATTTCCCCCGAGGACTAATCCCAAGATGCCTCATTGAAAGGGCATGTGAAACCACAGTAAGTTTACACTTAGGGAGTTCAAGGTAAGATTTTGGTAGAAATTAGTTTCTTTTCCTAAGATTCACCTGATTGAACATTAGTAGAAATAAAGAAAGAAGGAAGGAAAAAAAAAAGATTTAAAAACACAAACCAAATACCTTCACCAACATACATCAAGTCATTTTCTTTTGGCCTCATAGTTGGCAACACTGGGAGTTAACATTTCACTCTAGGGCAGCAAGTTTAGAAGCAAAAAGGTAGTTTGTTGGAGACAGAAATAGAATTCCTGATCAAGAATTAAAGAGGCTTTGTTCCATTCTTTTAAATTGACACATAATAATTATACGTATTTATGGGTACCTGTGATATTTCAATACAGGTATACATGTGAAATGACCAAAGCAGGGTAATTAGCCTATCCGTCACCTCAAACTTTTATCATTTCTTTGTGTTGGGAAGATTCAATATCTGTTCTTCTATTTGAAAATAGACAATAAATTATTGTTAACTAGAATCACCCTGCAGTGCTACAGCGTTATAGAACACTAGAAACTATTCCTTCTATCTGGCTGTAATTTTGTACTCATTAACCAACCTCTCCCTATTCCTCCTTCTCCCTACCCTTCCCAGCCACTGTTCTATTTCCATGATACCAACTTTTTCAGCTCTCACATATGAGTCAGAACATGTGGTATTTGTCTTTCTGTGTCTGGCTTATTTCACTTAATATAATGTCCTCCAGGCTCATCTATGTTGCTGTGAATGACAGGATTTTATTCTTTTTTTAAATGTCTGAATAGTATTCTATTGTATAAGTGCCCCATTTTCTTTGTCCATTCATCTGTTGATGGACGCTCAGGTTGATTCCATATCTTTGCTATTGTGAGTAGTGTTGCAATAAACATGGGAGTGTAGACATCTCTTTGACATGCTGATCTCCTTCCCTTTGGATGCATACCCAGCAGTGGGATTGCTAGATCATATGGTCGTTCTATTTTTAGTTTTTGGAGAAAACCTCATACTGTTTTTCATAACGGCTGTACTGTAGGAGTTCCCCTTTCTCCGTATCCTTTCCGGCATTTGTTATTTTTTTATCTCCTTGATAATCGCCATTTGAACTGGGGTGAGATGATATCTCTTTTGGTTTTGATTTGCATTTCCCGGATGATTAGTGATGTTGAGCATTTTTTTGTATACTTGGCTATTTGTACGTCTTCTTTTGAGAAATGTCTATTCCAATCTTTTGCCCGTTTTTTAATCAGATTGTTTGTTTTTGTTTTTGTTTTTTGTTTTGTTTGTTTGTTGTTGAGCTGTTTGCGTCCCAAGTGTCTCTAGAAAAAGAGGGCATCCACATGCAGAATAATAAAAGTAGACCCCTGTCTCTCACCAGATAAAAAAATCAACTCAAAATGCATCAAAGACTTAAACGCAAGAAGCTATGAAACTAGCAGAAGAAAACATATGGAAAACACTTCAGCACATTGGTCTAGGCGAAGGTTTTATGGATAATACCTCAAAAACAGTCAACAAAAGCAAACATAGGCAAATGAGATTATATCAGACTCCAAAGCTCCTGCACAGCAAAGGAAACAATCAACAGAATGAAGCCACAACCTGCAGTTTGGGAGAAAATATTTGCAAACTATTCATCTGACAAGGGTATAATATCCAGAATACACAGGGGCTGTGTTTTTTAAAAGCCTTCTCAGCACTGCTCCCTGGGGATGGAGTCCTTCAAATTGCTTATGCACCCTTTATAATGTAAAACCACCACTTTTTTTTCCCTCTGCAGTCTAGAGAGACATGTGTTTGCCAGTCCCATCCTCTGTTTGCACTAGGAGATTTAAGATGCAGTTCCTTAGGTGGATGTTATAAGGGCTGGAGCACTTAGCATGAGTACAAACTCCTCCCAGACTGATGAAAGGTTAATAATTGTCTTGTTAACTCCCCAAGCAAGTTAATTAGAAGCCAGGCCACCATGTAGCAGCTGCAGGTATGTTTTGGAAACTCCTTCCAAGTGGAAACAGAGTTGTTCGTTTTATTTTGTTGAGACAAGGTCTCACTCTCGCTCTGTTGCCCAGGATGGAGTGCTGTGGTACAATCTTCACCCACTGCAGCTTCGACTTCCCGGGCTCAAGTGATCCTCCCACCTCAGCCTCCTGAGAAGCTGGGGCTACAGGCATGCACCACCACAGCTGGCTAATTTTTATAATTGTATTTTGTAGAGACAGGGTTTTGCCATGTCGTACTCCCAAAGTGCTGGGATTACAGGCATGAGCCATTGTGCTTGGCCACACGTGTTTTTAAGCCCCTTCTCTGCACTGATTTAAGCCCCTTCTCTGCGCTTTATACAATCACAGTTGTATAAAGTCTCTGAAAATACTTGCATGCCCATATCAAACTGCTAGATTTTTTTCCTACACATGTGTATCTAATCCCTTCTGTTCTTGTGGTCGGTGCATTAAGTGTTAAACCGTGGGGAAACAGGATTGGAGCCCTTCATGCGGGGCTCAGAACATCCACTCCACAGGAATAAGCTGGGTGATGGGAACTCCTTTGCCAATTTTATGGCACAGTGGTCAGGGGGCGTACTGTGCCCAAGTGTGCCCCAGTTTTCCTGTCTATCTGATATTAACATTTTCTCAGTTGTCTGGTGGGTAGGTGTCTCTAACTGGCCTCCGACTTCCCGAGGAAATGGATCTGCAGGTAGATGCTTATTTGGTGCATCTATACATGGAGGGAGGTCAGTAGCTTTCCGTCCCATTATATTCCTGATGTCACCCAAGGCCTGGTTGCATTTGTCTCCACCTGTCTCAACAAACCTCTGACCGATTAATGGCCTCAACTTCCTTCATTTGGAAAATGGGTCCCAAATGAAACCCAACCCTTTCCAAGATAATTGCATTTTAATTTTAAATAAATGTTTCCCTATCATGAAACATCGAAAGCATTTTCAGAGTCTTTCTGTTAGGAGCCATATAACAAAGAAAACATCTTTCAGTGTTTTCTTTC
>NW_012109030.1:3099246-3105461 GCF_000951045.1 Mandrillus leucophaeus | reverse complement strand
GTGGTGGTGCATACCTGTAGTCCCAGCTACTTGGGAGGCTGAAGTGGGAGGATCACTTGAGCCTGGGGAGGTCAAGGCTTCAGTGAGCCAAGATCATGCCACTGCACTCCAGTCTGGGTGACAGAGCAAGACTCTGTCTCAGAAACAAAAACAAAAACAAAAACACTTTGGGAGGGCGAGGCGGGCGGATCACGAGGTCAGGAAGTCGAGACCATCCTGGTTAACACGGTGAAACCCTGTCTCTACTAAAAATATAAAAAATTAGTGGGGCATCGTGGCGGGCGCCTGTAATCCCAGCTGCTGGGGAGACTGAGGCAGGAGAATGGCAGGAACCTGGGAGGCGGAGCTGGCAGTGAGCCGAGATCGTGCCACTGCACTCTAGCCTGGGCAACAGAGCGAGACTCCATCTCCAAAACAAAACAAAACAAAACAAAACAAAAACAAAAAAACGTATCTAACAGCAGCATCTAATTCCACATTTTGATGGAAATGAAGAGTCTCTTATTGGAGGTAATTATAGAACCCAATATCCAACACCCACCATATTCTAGTACCAACAGTCTTCCATACCGCGTTGCATTGCTGCTAATAAAAATGTGTTTAATTTTCCATGGAATCTCTTATATAAGCCATCTGTAGCCCACTAAATTACATATTCTTCCAGAGCAAAAACTACTTTCCTTTTCAACCTTCATTCAGAGTCTACACTCTCTCTTAACAGGTGTTTATTAAACAATTGTTAAATGAATTCACTTGTTTACCCACTTTATATCTTCGTTTCATGCCCAACCTAATAACACATCCTACAATAAAAATTCAAACATTGTTGCTTCTAGTAACACAGATAAGTCAGAAATGCCTCCAAGAAAGCTTTCTGAAGTAGTCCCACCTCCATCTCAAGCTCTACCCCATTCTATCTTTAGAGTATTATATTAGCTAAAATGACATGAGTGCTTGCAGAGTGTTGGAGAAACTGCACTGTATGTGTTCACTTAATCCTTAACAACCCTCTGTGCAGGGAATCTTATTAATTCTTGGAGGAGTTGAGTAATTCACCCTATAGTGGATGCTGTGATGTGGCACCTGAAAAAGTTGTTCTCTGTAATATTTATTCTCAAAGCTGCAAGAAACGCTGTTGACAGATAGCTCTCAGCTGTCAGCCTCCCGGGTGATTGCTGCAGGGTAGCCAGCATCCACTGACTTGGTTGACATGAAAGCAGAGAGGTCTGGCCCCCTCTCTCCAACTCAGGACAACTCTTAACAGCTCTCCTCTCTCCAGAGCTCTCTGTGAGGTTGGCCGAAGCCTCCATCAAGACTTTATTATAGCCCAATGCCTCCCTCTGCCCAATCCTGCCCCTTTCCCTTCTCTTTCCATCCACAAGGGTTGATCCCAGGAGCAATCCCTAATCAACAATATACCTGCTAATCTCCATTTCCCAGTGGGCTTTCCAGGAACTCATCAACACAGCCAAAGTCATACTTCTCAAAAATGACAAAAAGGAGATTCAAACCCAGGTCTACCCAGCTCTCAAACCCGTGATATAAACCACTACACTAAACTCTCTCCCTAATCCCAATGCCTCTCTCGTTAAAGCTGTAGATACCTGAACCCCACACCCAGAGATTCTGATATGGTTACTATGGGGTGGTCAGTGACTAACCATCTTAACTTGCTCAGGACTGCGGGGTTCCCCAGGAGACAGGACTTTCAGAGCTAAAACCAGGAAAGTCTTGGGAAAACGGGGGCAAGTTGGTCACCCCAATTGGGGTGTGTCCCTGGTATCTGTAATTTCAACAAGTTCTTTGGATGTTTCCGGTGCACTCTAAAGCTTTAAACAAGTGGTGTACTGATAAAAAGAAGTCCTAATGATGGGCGAGTGTTGTTAAATGACCATCATCAAACTCTATTCTGTGTTAGGCACTGTGTTTACAGGGCAAACTGTTTACTAGATATTATCATCCCCATTTTACAGATCAGGAAAGTGAGGTCAGAGAAATCGTGGAACTTGCCCAAGGCCACACAAGCGAGTACCTGGTGAAACCTGAGGACAAGCCTAGGTGGTCTGGAGTCTGTGCTGACAAACCCTACCCCATGCTGAATTCAAAATGACTTTCTCTCTCTAAATTTCCTCCCCTGGAGTGGACAGAATAATATCTCTGCCCATGGGTGGTTGTTGTTAGGGTAAAATAAGGTAACATACATAAAGCACCTCCTTTGCACCTCCCAGAGTGAATACGTATGATGTTCCCTTCCTTTCTTCCTCTGTAGGATGGCAGGTGTGTGTTTTCTGTCCACTGGACACTAAGAAGAGGATTAGAGTTGTTTCCTGATCGTATACAGAACTGTCAGCAAAACTGACCCAAGGCAAAACTCACTTTAAGTCACTACACATTGACCGAGAAACTTACATGTTCATGGCATTCTGCTAGGAAACGTGGGGGATGCTGCAGTGAACAAACCTAATCCTGGACCTCCAGGAACTCATCAACAAAGAGAAGAGATGGATTACATGGATCTCAGTCTTCCTGGGAAAAGAAAAATCCTAATGCTAACAAATAGCTTCCTCTCCTCTCCTCTCTCTGTTTGCCTTCCTTTTCTTCTCCTGTCTTCCTCATGAAGTGGGTGGAACATGCAGGATAAATAGGAAAAAGAACTTCAACATGAGAACCTGAGAGAAAGAGAGTTTGACTAGCATGTTGGAAAGAGAGAAGGTGACAGAAATAACATCAGCTCTTCTGTGTCCTCAGCCTTCATTTTCTGGGTGAGTCCCTGGTGAATACAAGCATCTCCAGGCCTCAGCACACAGAACAGCTTAGGTGGCGGACACATCCAGTCAATTCTAAAACATGCTGAGTGATTCTCATTTTAAGAAATTAACACAGCAGATACAACTATTGTGAAAAGTGCCAAGAACTCCAGAGTAAGTGAGAAGAGAGAGAAACAAAGCCTGCTGGCGTCCCACAGGGGTGCTGGAAAGGATGTGGGCCTTGGAGTTAGAGTTCCATGCAGGAACTGTGTGAGCCTCAGTTTCCTCATCAAAAAGTCAAGGTAATTTATTTTCCTTTTTTTTTTTTTTTTTTTGGAGACAGGGTCTCACTGTATTGCCCAGGCTGGAGTGCAGTGATGTGATCATAGCTCATTGCAGCCTTGACCTGCTGGGCTCAAGTGATCCTCCTACCCCAGCCCCTCTAGTATGTGGGACTACAAGCACATACCACCAAGCCTGGTTAATATTTTTATTTTTTTGTAGAAACAGGGTCTCACTACGTTGTCCAGGCTGGGCTTGAACTCCTGGCCTCAAGCAATCATTTTGCCTTGGCCTTCCAAAGTGCTGGGATTACAGGCATGAGCCACTGGACCAGGCAAAAAAAAGTTGAGGTAATACTTAATGTCCTTGCGGATTTCTGTGAAGATGAAATGAGGTGATGGATGTAAAACTACTTCCCTAGTCACTGTCATTGTGAGATAGCAGGACTATCATCTGCCCGACCCCTCTTCTGGTAAAAGTTACTACCCCTTGGACATAAGGATGAACCTAGGATGACAAGATGACAGAACCTAATTCAAGCTAGGGTGTTGTGATGGTTACTACTGAGTGTCAACTTGAAGGGGCTGAAGGATGTAAAGCATTGTCCCGGGGTGTGTCTGTGAGGGTGTTGCCAAAGGAGATTAACATTTGAGTCAGTCGACTGGGAAAGGCAGACCCATCCTCAATCTTGTGGGCACCATTTAATCAGCTGCCAGCACGACCAGAATAAAAGCAGGCAGAGGAACGAGGAAAGACTAGACTGGTTTAGTCTTCCGGCCTCCATCTTTCTCCTGTGCCGGAGGTTTCCTGCTCTAGAACATCAGACTCCAAGTTCTTTAGCTTTGGGACTCGGACTGGCTTCCTTGCTCCTCCACCTGCAAACAGCCTATTGTGGGGCCTCCCCTTGTGATCATGTGAGTCAATTCTCCTTAATAAACTCTGCTTTATATGTTCAGCAATCCTATTAGTTCTGTCCCTCTAGCGAACCCTGACTAATACAGATTTTGGTATCAGGAGTGGCTGTAATACAGGTGGCTTGGCTGGGACTCTTCAACTGGGCTGGTGGAAGTCTTATATTCTTTAGTTCCTAGGATAGAAACCTGAGCTAGCAACAGCCACATCCCATGAGAAAGTTATTAAGAGAATGAACCCAGGACCTAATGAGATCAGACAAAAGCCAGAGAGAGGCTGGGTGCGGTGGCTCATGCCTATAATTCTAGCACTTTGGGAGGCTGAGGCAGGCGGATCACCTGAGGTCAGGAGTTCAAGACCAGCCAGGCCAACATGGCAAAATCCCATCTCTACTAAAAATACAAAAATTAGCCAGGCGTGGTGGCACATGCCTGTAATCCCAGTTACTTGGGATGCTAAGACAAGAGAATCGCTTGAACCCAGGAGGCAGAGGTTGCAATGAACTGAAATCCTGCCACTGCACTCCAGCCTGGGCAACAGAGCAAGACTCTGTCTCAAAAAAAAAAAAAAAAAAAAGTGCAGAGAGGGAACCTGAGGAAATGGTGGCCCTGCCTCCTGCAAGGATTCCCCATCTGTGATTGTTCATTGTTTTTCTCCCCATCCTTCTGCCAAATTCCCACTAACTTCCTCCAGCTCAAGGAATGCTCTTCAGGTAACTGTAGACATGAGGGAGTAAAAACAAGTGGAAGGTGTCACTCCTGTTTTAGCATGGAGTTCCTCTCTCCAGAGCTTTCTGTGAGGTTGGCTGAAGCCTTCATCAATTCTTCATTGTAGCCCAGTGTCTCCCTCTGCCCAATCCTGCCCCTTTCTCTTCTCTTTCCATCCATAGTGGTTGATCTCAGGAGCCTTCCCTAATCAACGTTATACCTTAGCACCCCACTCCAGCCATCGCTGGGTCCATGAAGTGTATTTCCCAGGAGCAAACACCGCAACTCACTCAGCCATCCAGGATCAGGGAGACTCTGGGGTCCTGACTGGAGGTTTGCCACCTTCACTGCGTAGAATGCTAGGTGATTTTCTCTATCGCTTCTTATAGGAACCCTAAGTAGCTACAGCAGAAGAGAGAGTGGTTCACGTGCTTGCAGAGCTGTATTTCTCAAAGTCTGGTGTGTGTTCAAATCACCTGGAGAATGTGGAAGAAATGCAGAGGACCTGGCCCAACCCCTCTTCAGCAAGCCTGGGCCTCTGGCTTCTGTGTTAGTTCTCCAGGTGACGCTAGTACACACTGAAGTTTGAGAGTCGCCGTTGCAAAGGAGGCAGGTATGGTCTGACGCTCAGACAATATCATCAGGGCCCTCTCTTTTTCTCAATGTCTCCACCTGTCCATTGCTGTCTGGGTGTCATTCCATAGGGTCCTTCTTCATTACATGTTCAAGGCCACTAAAAGCTCTGGGTCACATCCTTTCAGCTCGTTTCAAAGGCAGACAAGGAGCCTCTCAGTCCCTACATCCATACACAGGGTTTCAGGGAAAGACTGACTGGTCCATCTTGGGTCACATACTTGCCCCTTGTCACGTGCTCGTGATCGTCACTGCACCCAGGGGACTGAAGGGGACTATAATTCTCCAGACTTGTATCACTGCCCATTCCAAGAACCACTGGAGGGAGGAAGTGGGTGCTATGATTAGAAACCTCCCAGAACCTCATGGAATGGGGAAGTCAGAGCTCCTTGATGTAAAGAAGGCCGTGTCTCAAAGCAGAGGAGCAAGGGATGCTGGATACAATGCTGTTCCAAATACACCCAGCACAATGGTTTGCTCCCAAGTAGACTGAATTCTAATCACAGCCATAAGACTAGTAGCTTTAACAAGGGAGAGGCATTGGTAGTAGGGGGAGAGTTTAGTGTAGTGGTTGATATCAAGGGTTTGAGAGCCAAGTGAGGGCACCTACACACCAGTCAAAACAAATATGTTTCAATATTTTTACAGCCCATATTTTCTCACAGATGCACACCTGTTGAATATTTTCAGCCCTGAGTATCCTCTTAATAACCATACTTCCAGAACATAGGTATGTATGCTGTAGGATGTTGGAGTTACGCAAAATCTCTTTCTGGAGCACTAGTTTTACTCAAATATTTGGGAAGGAAAACATCATTTGTGTATTAAAACAAACCTGACTACATTGCCGAACAGTGTGCAGAACAGACACAAATGTTTAGGATGAACATAAAATGTCAAGAAAGCTTGGGCTGGGTGTGGCGGCTCACACCTG
>NW_012109030.1:3096754-3098856 GCF_000951045.1 Mandrillus leucophaeus | reverse complement strand
ACACAGGGAGGGGAACATCACACACCGGGGCCTGTCAGGGGCTCAGGAGCTAGGGGAGGGATAGCATTAGGAGAAATACCTAATGTAGATAATGGGCTGATGGGTGCAGCAAACCACTATGGCACGTGTATACCTATGTAACAAAACTGCATGTTCTACACACGCACCCCAAAACTTAAAGTATAATAATAATAATAAAAGAAAATAAATAAATAAAAATAAAAATAATGTCAAGGAAGCTCGAACGTGGAGTCCCTGACATAAGGGACCCTCCTGCAGCAAAGACTGCAAAGCATTGTCAGAGAAACTGCCCTATAGACAACATTTGTGTCCCCACTACAAATGTGGGACTGGCAGGGTGAAGACGTTGTCTAAAGGTACAAAGCATACTTTTAAGTGGAGCAGGAATCCATACTATCCGCCTGGCTCAGAGCACCTGTGCTCTCAGCAATATCGTGCTGCCTTCCTGAACTCTAGCCCCTCGCTGGTCTTGCTGGTGTTATTTTGACTTTTGAGAAATCTAATCTTCAGTGGAAAGAAAAGTTACTGAATAGCTCTCCTTAGTGAAAGAACTCACTGAGCAGAACTTTGAGGTAAGGAAGAGGGTAGGTGGTACAGTTCTGCAATGGAATGAGTGATTATTCCACACCGTCAGGGAAGGCCTTTGCAAAGACAAACCGTTGTGTGTTTTGAGGTTTAGAGAGCCAAAGGCCAAGAAAGCCGCAGGAACAAAACAACATTCATCGCGTGGTGGAAATTTCAGAACCAGTTGCATAGGAAAGTTTGACACAGTCTTCTGACTGCAATTCAACCTGCTGGTCCAAAGTTCGAAGTTGTACAATAATTCCAAAAAGATTTGCATTCAAGTAAACACTTATCAAACTACTGGAAAATGGAGGGGTAAGACTGATTGTCTATACTGATGAGCTGAGAATTATTAGAAATATCATATGGAGATAGGGTTACAGATCATGAGTGAGTGCCAAGAGAATCATGACTCTCCAGCTACTGAGAGCATCTAATTTTCCTCTACAAGTCCTCTATAAACACTTGTCAAATGAATGTATAAATAAGTGAATACATCATAATTTTTTAAAGAAAAATGTTTCTCTCAAAAATTATTTTTCATATAACTGAAGCTCCCAGAGGTTACACTTGCATGTCCCCTGGCCTTAAGCACTATAGGGCACTGTTATATATCTCTGGAAAACAATGCACGGTTAAAGAGAGATGTGTGTCTTAGTCCATTTGGGCTGCTACAATGAAATACTATAGACTACCTGTCTTATAAAAAACAGCCATTTATTTCTTACAGCTCTAGAGGCTGTAAAGTCCAAGATCTAGGCAGTGTTAGACTTGGTGTCTGATGAGGGTGCACTTCCTTGTTCACAGGCAGTGCCTTCTCAGCTGTGTCCTCATAAGCTGGAAGGGGCTCCCTGGGGTTTCTTTTAAAATGGCAACAATGGCCAGACACAGTGGCTCACACCTAGTAATCCCAGTGCTTTAGGAGGCCAAGGCAGGTGGATCGCCTGAGGTCAGGAGTTCAAGACCAGCCTGGTCAACATGGTGAAACCCTGTCTCTACTAAAAATAAAAAATTAGCCGGGTGTGGTGGTGCACGCCTGTAGCCCCAGCTACTCGGAAGGCTGAGGCAGAAGAATCACTTGAACCTGGGAGGCGGAGGTTGCAGTGAGCCGAGATCATGCCACAGGACTCCAGCCTGGGCGACAGAGCGAGACTCCATCTCAAAAAAAAAAACCATAAATAAAATAAAATGGCAACAATTCCATTCATGAAGGCATCACCTTCATGACCTAATTACTTCCCAAAGGCCCTACCCTCCTAATATCCTAATATGTTAGGATTTCAGCATAGAAATTTCAGAGGGACACAACCATTCAGACAACAGCATTGTGCCAAAAGTATCTCACAAATACATTGTGAATGAGAGAATGAGGGGTTTTGTTCAAAACCAAGGCATACTTTTTTATTCTCTCTCTTTATGGTTTCACAAAATTAGTAACACCTCATATCTACCTGGTACCTCTCCATTCATAAGGCAATATTTAATAGATGGTTTCCTTTGACTTCTTCAGTGACTTT
>NW_012109030.1:3092928-3096058 GCF_000951045.1 Mandrillus leucophaeus | reverse complement strand
CACAGGAAGAATTTAATCCCCACAGCCACACAACTGTAAAGAAAGGCAAGTTAGGGCGCCCTGCTTGTGAGCCATTAAGGGAGTGCAGCCTGGTAGCTTCCTATTGGCTCCTGTCACTTCCGTAAAGTTCAGACAAGAGTCTCAGAAAGTAGAGAAGGAGGAGAGGTGCCGCCAGAAGCCTCAGACTGCCTCTGATGAACACATCCTTGGAGCGTTTGTAAGAATCCTGGAGGTTACTTCTTAGTTTGGGTTTTTGCATTTGATTAATCTCCCTCTCTATCAGTCTGATCTCACACTGCTTATCAAGACATACCCAAGACTGGGTGATTTATAAAGGAAAGAGGTTTAATGGACTCACAGTTCTACATGGTTAGGGAGGCCTCATGATCATGGCAGAAGGCAAAAAAGAAGCGAAGACAAGTCTTGTCTTACATGGCAGCAGGCAAGAGGGAGCTTGTGCAGGGGAACTCCCATTCATAAAACCATCAGATCCTGTGAGACCTGTTCATTACCACGAGAACAGTCTAGAGGGCCCCGCCCCTCTGATTCCATTATCTCCACCTAGCCCTGTCCTTGACATGTAGGGATTATTACAACTCAAGGTGAGATCTGGGGCGGGGCTCAGTGGCTCACGCCTGTAATCCCAGCACTTTGGGAGGCCGAGGTGGGCAGATCACTCGAGCTCAGGAGTTTGAGACCAGCCTGGCCAACATGGTGAAACCCCTTCTCTACTACAAATACAAAAATTAGCCAGGTGTGTTGGTTGGCACCTGTAGTCCCAGCTACTCAGGAGGCTGAGGCAGGAGAATCGCTTGAACCCAGGAGGCGGAGGTTGCAGTGAGCTGAGATTGCACCACTGGACTCCAGCCTAGGCGACACAGCAAGACTCTGTCCATCTCAAAAAAAAAAAAAAAAGTGTGGTGGCAAGGTGAGATTTGCGTGGGGACACAACCAAACCATATCACCGTCTCAGAAGGCATTCTAAGCTTCTAAGCCCTGGTATTTGTGGAAGCTGGAACTATGTCTATGAGCAGAAGTCTCAGCCCTAGACAGTAACACTCAGCAACGCTTCTGGTTTCCTGTAGAACCTTTCAGAATGAATGGAAACTCAGTAGCGAATTTTTTTGGTAAACCTGCATTTTTCTCGTCCTTGCTGAAGTGAAGCTGTAAGTTTAGACTCCAGGCTTGGCAACCCAACCACTTTTCCTGAGGCTTGAGTAAGCACAAAGCGCTATGCATAAGTGCCCAAGTGAACTTGAAATATGGTCTGAATTCATCCTGGGAAGAAATGCTAAACTGAAGTTGTTCAATGTCAATTAAAGAATTGAAGAGAGAGGGGCAGGGGGAGCCAATGGCCTGTTCTCCAGCCCTCTCCTGGCCCCCACTAATGCACAGTGCCCTTGCTATGCATGACTGTTAATGCAACTTTTAAAGCAATATTATTTTTGAATATAATTGTACAAGCTCATTTAATTACAATCATCTAATGTAACTCGTTGCTTTTCAGGAATTTCAGGAAACGTTATGCTCAAAAAGGGTGGCGAAGCCTCAGAGAGACGAAACAATTTCCTTGGTTCAGTAAATAGCTCTTATCTTTCAGTCTGTCCCCAACCCAACAACTGTTCTCTAAATAATGTGCTTCCTATGAATCCTTGTTAACCTCATTCTAGAAAGGCAATGCCATCTAATGGAAAACGAGAGTCAGGAGATCCATGTTCCAGGACAACATAATTATGTGAACCTGACCAAACCCACACTTCCCTGGGCTTCATTTTCTCCTTAACCAAATGGAGAGAACAACAGCTCTTTGCAACCTCATGGTCAAATAAACCTACAGATCAAATAAGGGAGGAAGCCTGAAAAGCATTCTGAGCTCTTTAGACTAACAGGAGGTTCAACACTCTCGGTATTTGGAAAGAGATCATCAAAAAGGTCAGTATGTATCTTTAGAATTTTCTCCATAGAACCCAGGCACTTGTGTGCAAATAAAAAACCCACACAATGCTTGGAATTCTGTCACCTTGTACACAGTGATCACTGAGCAAATATTTGTCGTTTGTGGAGTGACCTCACCCTACAGACCATTTCGAGTCTGCATGGAGAACCCAGGAAAACACAGCAAGGGAAGGACAGGTGTTGGGAGGGGGCACTGGGAGAGCTGAGAGAGGCAGGTTATAATGAAAAGTGCGCCGATGAGTATTTTCTTCCATTTCCATTCCATTTCTGCCTCTAAATGTTTCTCTGCCCAATTCTTATTCCTGGATAGAGCCTGATAGAACCACTTCTAGACAATAAAGACTGGGGTAGTCCCCGCACACACACACAAGCGTGCATGCACAACCACACACACATGCACACACACAAAAACAGTCACATACACACACGCACATACACACAAATGCACTGTGATGGTAATACTGAGTATCAACGTGATCAGATTGAAGGATGCAAAGTATTGATCTTGGGTGTGTCTGTGAGGGTGTTGCCAAAGGAGATTCACATTTGAGTCAGTGAGCTGGGAAAGGCAGACCCATCCTCAATCTGGGTGGGCACCATCTAACCAGCTGCCAGCGCAGCTAGAATAAAGCAGGCAGGAGAAGTTGGGAGAAGCTGACTTGCTGAGTCTTCCAGCCTTTGTTTCTCTCCCATGCTGGATGCTTCCTGCCCTTGAACATCAGATTCCAAATTCTTCAGCTTTTGGACTCTTGGGCTTACACCAGTGGTTTGCCAGGGGTGCTCAAGCCTTTGGCCACAGACTGAAGGCTACACTGTCGGCTTCCCTACTTTTGAGGTTTTGGGACTCGGACTGGCTTCATTGCTCCTCAGCTTGCAGATGGCCTACGGTGGGACCTCACCTTGTGATCGTGTGAGTCCATACTCCTTAATACACTCCCTCTCATACGTACATCTATTCTATTCGTTCTGTCCTTCTAGAGAACCCTGACTAATACACACACACACATGTCCATACACACATAAACACACATACGCACAACCGACCAAAAGTGAACCAAACAACAAACAATAAACTCGTTAAAAAGATTTTCAATTGTTCAGCCTTCCCAAGTCTCCTGTCAATGCCTCTGATCTTCATAATAAGACATACACCATTGGTTTTAGTGTCTCTTTC
>NW_012109030.1:3090839-3092878 GCF_000951045.1 Mandrillus leucophaeus | reverse complement strand
TTGCCAAAGGAGATTCACATTTGAGTCAGTGAGCTGGGAAAGGCAGACCCATCCTCAATCTGGGTGGGCACCATCTAACCAGCTGCCAGCGCAGCTAGAATAAAGCAGGCAGGAGAAGTTGGGAGAAGCTGACTTGCTGAGTCTTCCAGCCTTTGTTTGTCTCCCATGCTGGATGCTTCCTGCCCTTGAACATCAGATTCCAAATTCTTCAGCTTTTGGACTCTTGGGCTTACACCAGTGGTTTGCCAGGGATGCTCAAGCCTTTGGCCACAGACTGAAGGCTACACTGTCGGCTTCCCTACTTTTGAGGTTTTGGGACTCGGACTGGCTTCGTTGCTCCTCAGCTTGCAGATGGCCTACGGTGGGACCTCACCTTGTGATCGTGTGAGTCCATACTCCTTAATACACTCCCTCTCATACGTACATCTATTCTATTCGTTCTGTCCTTCTAGAGAACCCTGACTAATACACACACACATGCCCGTACACACATAAACACACATACGCACAACCGACCAAAAGTGAACCAAATAACAAACAATAAACTCGTTAAAAAGATTTTCAATTGTTCAGCCTTCCCAAGTCTCCTGTCAATGCCTCTGATCTTCATAATAAGACATACACCATTGGTTTTAGTGTCTCTTTCATCAGCGCTTCCAGAAAGCAAAGAGATGTTACCTAGAATTTGAGTGTGAATTTAAATGGTGCTCAAGGTTTCTTTACAAGGCGTCAGTAAACAGTTTCCATTTTCCAGACATCATTCCACAGTCTGACCACCCTCTCCACCCACACCTTCCTGCTGGTTTGCCGCTTCCCACAGCTGCTGCTAACACAATCCAGATGTTCAAAACCATCAATGCCCTTTGACCTCTTTCTGTTGATCTGAACATGCCTACTACTCTAAGAGAGAAAAGATGTATTTGTTGGGACAAGGGGTCGATTCTGGGCTAGAAAACCAAGGGAGGACTTTATTGTAATCTAAGGGCAAGCATTCTTTCATTTCATGGGAAACATTTTATTTCATTTATTCAACAAACACTGACTCAGCATCTACTATGTGCATGTCACTGGGCTAGTGTTGGAAATACAAGGAGAACCAACACATGGGACCTTGTCCTCAAGAAGCTCCTGGTGGCCAGGTGCGGTGACTCACACTTGTAATAGTGGACAGATTGCTTGAGCTCAGGAGTTCGAGACCAGCCTGGGCCACATAGCAAAACCACATCTCTACAAAAAAATACAAAAATTAGCCAGGCTTGATAGTATGCACCTGAAGTCCCAGCTCCTCCAGAGGCTGAGATGGGAGGATTGCTTAAACCCAGGAGGTGGAGGCTGCAGAGAGCCAAGATCGTACCACTGCACTTTAGCCTGGGCAACAGAATAAGACCCTATCTCAAAAAAAAAAAAAAGAATAAATTTTTTTTCTTTAAAAAAGAAGCTCCTAGAGAAGGAAAGCAATCATTGCAAACTGGGAAGTGCTAGGGTAGAGTTTACAGCAATGCACTTAGGAGTCCTGAGGAAGGAGGAAGGACACCTCCTGGCCTGACGGTAATGACAGGTAAGTACGAGGAAGGCTTCTCAGGGAAGATGACACATGCCAGGAAGGTGGAGGTGGTGGCATTCCAGGTAGGGAACCATTTAAGGGAATAAAGCATCTGACAATATTTTTTGCTTTTAATTTTTGTTTAAAAAAGATACCTTGGCTGGGCACAGTGGCTCATACCTATAATCCCAGCACTTTGGAAGGCTGAGGCAGGAGGATCATTTGAACCCAGAAGTTTGAGACAAGCCTGGGCAATATAGCAAGATCCCATCTCTATGAAAAAAAATTTTTAATTAGCTGGGTGTGGTAGTGCATTCCTATAATCCCAGCTACTCAGGAAGCTGAGGCAGAAGGATTACTTGAGCCTGGAGAGGTCGAGGCTGCAGTGAGGTGAGCTGGCACCACAGTACTCCAGTCTGAGTGACAGACTCTGCCTCAAAAAAAGAAATAAAAAGAAAAAGAGAAGAAAGAAGGACAAAAGGAAGGAAGGAAGGAA
>NW_012109030.1:3087796-3089079 GCF_000951045.1 Mandrillus leucophaeus | reverse complement strand
GCCTTCACGCCATTCTCCTGCCTCAGCCTCCTGAGTAGCTGGGACTACAGTTGTGTGCCACCATGCCCGGCTAATATTTTGTATTTTTAGTAGAGACAGGGTTTCACCTTGTTAGCCAGGATGGTCTCGATTTCCTGAACTCATGATCCGCCCACCTCTGCCTCCCAAAGTGCTGGGATTACCGGCGTGAACGACCACGCCCAGCCAACTAGCCCCTTTATTAAGCTCTCCTTGCATTATTCTAATTTGAGGGCCATCTATTTCCTGCTGGAAACTTGACTGATATAACAAATAGATCAGGGAGAACAGGATGCAAAAACTATATATATGCTATGATGGTAGTGATGATGTCTGATTGATCCATTCATTATTTCATGGGCATTTGTTGATTGATTGATTGATGGTTAACAAAGTGAAAAGCACAATGGGTGAGAAAACCATACTTCCTGGGTTGTATGATACAGTGTTCGTGACAACATTCCTTGTTATGATCAGGTTTATTTTATTTTTAGAGACAAGGTCTAGCTTCCATCACCCAGGCTGGAGTACAGTGGTACCATCATAGTTCACTGCAGCCTTGACCTCCTGGGTTCAAGTGATCCTCTCACCTCAGCCTCCCAAAGTGCTGGGATTACAGGCATGAGCCCCTGTACTCAGCCCTAAGCTATGTACTTTAATTTGGGGTTCAGAAAATATGATCCAGTAGCTGTGGGTAAGGGAAGAATGAGAAACATGGGATCTGTACTCTCAGAGTGCAGAGGTTAGCTCAGTCCTGCAGAGTCCATGTCTCTAAAAGCAAAGAGCAAACGGAGAAAGTCTAAGACACAATCAAGTGCCAGTTCTGCACTCTGCAGGTTACTCTGCAGGCCAAGCTCCCTCGCCCTGCTGAATGGTAAGGCTGCTGCTTCGGAATCGAAACTTCCATAATCACAAAGGCCCCGTATGAGCCAGGCAGTGAGCTGAAAGCTTTTCACACAATATTGAATTTATCTTTATGACAACCCTATAAAACAGGCCTTATCTTCCTCATTCAACAGAAGGGAAAGCCGAGGCTTAAAACATTAAACTTGACTGAGTGTGGTGGCTCATGCCTATAATCCTAGCCCTTTGGAAGACTAAGGCGGGTGGATCACTTGAGGTCAGAAGTTCGAGACCAACCTGGCCAACACGGTGAAACCCCATCTCTACTAAAAATACAAAAAATTAGCCAGGCACGGTGGCAGGGGGCTGTGATCCCAGCTACTCAGGAGGCTGAGGCAGAAGAATCGCTTGAACCTGGGAAG
>NW_012109030.1:3060425-3087676 GCF_000951045.1 Mandrillus leucophaeus | reverse complement strand
CACACACACACACACACGCACAAGTAGGCAGCATCTGGACTTGCATCTGCATCTGGAGCGAAGACCACATGTTCCCACCTATACCACTGCATCATCTCTCCTCAGAATAGACAACCCTTGGCCAAGACCAAAGGGTGTTTAGTGAAGAAGAGACAGTTATAGGTTTGGAGGCAAGCACTACCCTGCAATTGTGGTTTAATCTCTGTTATTCCATCCACACAGTAAGAAGCAGGCTGGGAGGGCAATCGAGGGGAGCCCCCTTTGGATTCTGCATGGTACAGTCAGACATCCACCCCCAATTTGCTCTGGGTGGAAAGAAGGGAGAAGGGACAAGAAAAACAAGGTGTACCCCTGGGGCACACCAAAGATGCGCTCCTGTGGCGGCTCTGCTCCCTTGGAATCATCTGGGCATTATCGCTTTATTGGAGACTGCAGTATTCGTTGGAGGGGTACTAAACCCATTTGGAGTTTGAGGCTGTTGTACTTGTGACTGGGGCTGAGGGTGGGGTGACTTCATCATACGCTTCCTTTAGGGACAAGGGCAGACAACCTAGCCACACAGGAGGGTTTTTATGAGTGGCAAGCAATATAAATGGCTGTAAATTTAAAGTACCCCATAAATTCTGTAGAATTCATATTTAAGACCCGTTGATGCCCTCATAAAAAGCTACCTTACTTTCCCCCTCTGCCGAACATCCCCATATGTCATGGTTTATGCCTGTTGTCTCAGCATGACTATTAATGGTGTCCCCGTATACTCTCAACAGTGTCGAATTGGGTGATAAATTATCACTCTTCCTTTGCTGTATGCAATTGGTCAACAAAGAAAGGTGGGCGAGGCAGTGGGCTCTGAGCTTCAAATAGCCCAAGTGTGGTGGCAGAATGAATGTTGTCTTGCTGCATAGGCCTGGGTTATTCAATTATCCTCTCTGATTCTTTATGTGCCAAGTGAGAATAAAATATGTGGCCAAGGACTTTTACGAGCCATAATAAATAGAGGTGGTTCATAGAGTTATAGATCTTTTAGCTAGAAACAACCTCAAGAGATCATTCAGGGTACAGGGCTATGACGAGCCATGCAGAAATCACAGGGATGTGGTCAGCTTTCACTAGGGTCCTATGTTACTGTTTTGGAGAAACCTACCAAGTCAACCCAGCCGTGATAAACATCACAGAGAGCTGATGACTTGGCGACTTATGTTTTTTATCAGGTGGAATTCTAACTTTCAATTAGTCTACATCTGTGTGTGTTTTTTAAATATGACTTTTATTGTATATATTTAAGGTATATGGCTGGGCAGGTTGGCTCATGCCTGTAATCCCAGCACTTTGGGAGGCCGAGGCAGGTGGATCACCTGAGGTCAGGAGTTCAAGACCAGCCTGGCCAACATGGGGAAGGGAAACTCCATCTCTACTAAAAATATATAAAAATTAGCCGGGTGTGGTGGTGGGTGCCTGTAATCCCAGCTACTCGGGAGGCTGAGGTAGGAGAATTGCTTGAACCCAGGAGACGGAGGTTGCAGTGAGCCGACACAGTGCCACTGCACTCCAGCCTCGGCGACAGAGTGAGAATCCGTCTCAAAAAAAAAAAAAAAAAAAGTATACCACAGGACACTATGGGATACATATGGATAGTAAAATGGTTATTATAGTGAAGCAAATTAGCACATCCATTATCTCACATACTTACTCTTTTGTTTAATTTTGTGTGGCAAGAGCAGCTAAAAGCTACTCATCTAGCAGGAAGGGCAAATAGAGTACAATTTTTTTTTTTTTAGTGACAGTCTTCATGTTGTAGGTAACATTCCAAGACATGGTTATCCTACGTATTGTTTTACTTTGTATCCACTGACCTCCACGTCCCCATCTCTTCTCCCCACCTACCCTTCCCACCCCTGGTAACCACTGTTTTATTCTCTACCTCTGTATGAAGTGTTTGACTTTTTTTCCACATGTAAGTGACCATGTAATATTGTAAACAGTATTTGATTTTCCACATGTAAATGCGATAAGTGAGATGATGTGTCTATATACAGTATTTGTTGTTTTTTTTTAGATTCCACATGAAATTCGATCATGCAATATTTTTCTTTCTGAGTCTAGCCTATTTCATTTAGCATATTGTCCTCCAAGTTCATCTGTGTTGTGGTAAAGGGCTGGGTCTTCATTTTTAAGGCTGAATGATATTCCACTGTATGTATATACCACAGTTTCTTTATCCATTCATGCACTGATGGACACTCAGGGTGTTTCCATATCTTAGCTGGTAGGAATAATGCTGCAGTGAACCTGAGAGTAAAGATATCTTCATGAGGTGGTGATTTCATTTCCTTTGGATATATGCCCAACAGAGGGATTGCTAGGGCATATGGTAGTTCTATTTTTAATTTCTTTAAGACTTCCATATTGTTTTCCATAATGGCTGCACCAACCTACATTCCCTTCCACAGTACATAAGCGTTCCCTTTTCTCTGCACTGTCACCAATATTTGCTATGTTTTGACTTTTGTTTGAGACGGAGTTTCGCTCTTGTTGCCCAGGCTGGAGTGCAATGGCTCAATCTTGGCTTACAGCAACCTCTGCCTCCTGGGTCCAAGCGATTCTCCTGCCTCAGCCTCTCGAGTAGCTGGGATTACAGGCATGCACCACCACACCCAGCTAATTTTGTACTTTTAGTAGAGACGGAGTTTCTCCATGTTGGTCAAGGCTGGTCTCGAACTCCTGACCTCAGGTGATCTGCCTGCCTCAGCCTCCCAAAGTGCTGGGATTACAGGTGCAGGACATTGTATTTTGAATTTTTGATAATAGCCATCTTAATGGATGTGAGGTGAAATTTCATAGTGGTTTTCATTTGCATTTTCCTGATGACTAAAGACACTGAGCACCTTTTCGTATTAATGTTGGCTATAGAGAACATTTAGAGAAATGTCTATGCAGGTCTTTTGACCATATTTTAAATCAGGTTATTTATTTTTCTCTTATTGAGTTATATGAGATCTTTACAAGTTGTAGATATTAACCCCTTATCAGAGATATATTTTGTATATTTTTCCCAATTTATAGGTGGCTGTTTCACTTTGATGATGGTTTCCTTTGCTGTGTAGAAGCTTTTTAGTTTGATATAGTCTCGCTTATTTATTTTCAATTTTATGGCCAAGTTTTTGGTGTAATATGCAAAATGTCATTACCAAGGCCAATGTCTAGAAACTTTTCCCGTGGTGTCCCTTTTCAGAAATTTTGCAGTTCCAGGTCTTATGTTTAGGTCTTTTGTCCCTTTTGAGTTGATTTTTGTGTACGTTGTAAGATAAGGGTACAATTTCATTATTTTGCATGTGGGAATCCAGTTTTTCAGCTCCATTTATTGAAGAGACTCTCCTTTCCCCATGTGTTCTCTTGGTGCCCTTGTTGAAAATTAGTTGGCCATATATGTTTGGATTTGTATTTGGGCTCTCTATTCTGTTCTACTGGTCTATGTGTCTATTTTTATGCCAGTACCATGCTGTTTACGTAGGTTTATAACGCAATTTCAAATCAGGAAGTGTTATGCCTCTAGTTCTTTCTGAAGACAGCTGTGGCTATTTGGGTTCATTCATGGTTCCATATGGATTTTAGAATTTTTTTTCCTATTTTTGTGAAGAATGACACTGGGATTTTTATAGGGATTGCATTGAATCTGTATGTTCCTTTGGGTTGTAGGGACATTTTCACACTATTCATTCTTCCAATCCATGAGCAGGAGAGATTTTTCCATTTATTTGAATCCTCTTCAATTTCTTTCACTAATGTTTTATAGTTTTCAGTGTACAAATCTTTCACCTTGTTGGTTAAGATTATTCCTAAGTACTTTCTTGATGTTATCATAGAAGGGATTGTTTTCTTAATTTATTTTTTAGCTAGGTTGTTACTTATAGAAATGCTACCGGTTTTTGTGTGTTGATTTTGTATCCTTCAACTTTACTGAATTCACTTACTAGTTTTAACAGGTTTTTTTGTGTGTGGAATCTTTTGGGTTTTCTACATATGGGATCAAGTCATGTGCAAATAGAGATAATTTCACTTTTTCTCTTCTAAGTCGGATGACTTTTCTTTCTTCTTCTTGTGTGATTTCTCTTGCTGATACTTCCAGTACTGTGTCAAACAGAACAGGTGAGAGTAGGCATCCTTGCCTTGTACCATAACTTAGTGAAAAACCTTTTAATTGTTCCCCATTTATTATAATGTTAGCTGTGGTTTTTTCCTAAATGGCCTTCACTATGTTGAGGAACTTTCATTCTATACCTAAACTGTTAAAAGTTTCTATCAAGAAAGAATGTTGAGCATTGCTGAATGTTTTTCTGCATCAATTGAGGTAACCATGTGGCTTTTAATCTCCCATTCTGTTAATGTGATATATCCTACGGATTGATTTGCATATGTTAAAACCAGGCTTGCACGCCAGGAATAAATCCCACTTGGTCATGATGTAATATCTTTTTGATGTGTTCTTGGATTCCATTTGCTAATATTTTACTTAGGAATTTTGCCTCAGTGTTCATCAGAGATACTGACCTGTGGTTTTCTTTTCTTGTGATGTCTTTGCCTGGCTTAGGTACCAAGCATCCTAGCCTCATCAAATGTGTTTGGAAGTATTCTCTCTAGCTCTGTTTTCTAGGGGGAGGTGGTGGGGGCGGGGTAAAGAATTTAAGAAGTGGCCACCGTGGCTCACGCCTGTAATCCCAGCACTTTTGGGAGGCCAAGGCGGGCAGATCACGAGGTCAGGAGATCGAGACCATCCTGGCTAACATGGTGAAACCCCGTCTCTACCAAAAATACAAAAAATTAGCCGGGCCTGGTGGCGGGCGCTTGTAGTCCCAGCTACTTGGGAGGCTGAGGCAGGAGAATGGCGTGAACCCTGGAGGCGGAGCTTGCAGTGAGCTGAGATCGCGCCACTGCACTCCAGCCTGGGAGACAGGGAGATTCCGTCTCCAAAAAAATAAAGAAAGAAAGAATTTAAGAAGTATTGGTAGAAATTCTTCCTTAAATGTTGGTAGGATTCAGTGATGAAATCATCTGGTCCTGGGATTTTCTTCGTCGGGAGGTTTCGATTTTACTTCTTCCGTGTTTGCATGTGTTTACGTAACAAAATGTCCAGGATCTCAGTCCCTTGTTAACAAATCTCAGAAAGGTGTCTATCTCAAACTCAGCAGATGCTTCTGAATGTGGATTGTGCCTGTCTGCTGCTCAATCTGACTTTGCAGAGAAGGGTGGGATGAGGGAGCAGACCCCGAGGTCCTGTAGGCTGTGCGCAGGGACACTGTGGTTCAATTTCAGTGATTTGCTCCTTTAGCATCTCTGAAAAGTGTCAAAGGTCTGCTCCTCTCTGTTCTGTTCACTGTGGCCCTGAATCAACTGTGTCCCCAACCCCCACTACTACCCAACCAGGCCTAACAACTTTCTTCAGATGATGTCTGATACATTCACAATCTAGAGAGAGAGAAAAAAATGGGGAGGCACAGGGAGAAAGGCCATTAGAGTGCATGCTCTTTGGCTCAAAGCTTGGACAGGGAACCAGTTCTGTGCTTGGGCCTCTGGCTGAGGCTATGGAGTGCAAGGATGTAAAAATCTCAGTCCCTCAAAGAGGAGCTGGAAAAGGCTGCCTCATTGCCTCTGCCGCTTCATCAGCTCACGGCCAACTCTTCTTTCCTCCTCTCCTCCTCTCCTGAGACCCCGCTACCCAGCCTTCTCCCAACCTAACTGGGTCCCTGAAATAGCAGCAGAACAGTTCCTTCAGATTTTCCGTGGCCTGGAATCCGGAATCATTTTCAGAGCAAGTACCATGTGTTTTTGAAATAATGCAGGGCTCTGCATTTATGTAATTGGAAAGTTTGCCATGCTAGCCCAGGAATTAATCGTAGGCCAAATTCAAATTTGGCTGCAAACAATGTGTAAACTACTGTGTTCCAGGATCTGTTTTTCTTCCTCTTACAATAGCCTTGAAGGAACAGGGATGAGAGAAATAGAAACAGACATTTTCTAAAGACATTACTTCTAGGACAGATACAAAGGTGCTCTTGAAAGCTGTTTTATTCCTCTGCAAAATGCATTCACTGTCTGGAGCTCAGGCCTATGTAGCTGCTGTCGCATTGTGCACGTGGAGCTCCTGATGTCGGTCTCGAAGGGACTCTACCTAGACTGTTTCTACAGTGTTGTACCTTTATTTCTGTGAGACCACCTGCCACACAGTGACCCAGCCCCAACTCAACTTCTGTTCTTGAAATACAGATACCACGGGATGGACACAGTGGCTCGGGCCTGTAATCTCAGCACTTTTGGAGGCCGAGGCAGGTGGATCACTTGAGGTCAGGAGTTTGAGACCAGCCTGGTCAACATGGCAAAACCCCATCTCTATTAAAAATACAAAAATTAGCTGGGCTAGGTGGTGTGTACCTGTACTCCCAGCTACTCAGGAGGCTGAGGCACAAGGATCGTTTGAACCCAGGAGGTGGAGGTTACAATGAGCCGAGATCGTGCCATTCACTCCAGCCTGGGCAACAGAGTGAGACTCTGTCTCAGAAAAAAAAAAAGAAAAGAAATACCAACAAACACCAAGATTTAAAATAATGTATGCTCAGAGTAATTTTTATATGCACGAAAACAAATCATTCATGCAGTAGTACTCCTAAGCCAACTTAAATCATGGTGGCTTTGCTAGAAGAGAGGTCAAAATCTACTGAGGTCCGTTCCCTGTGTCTTTCTAATTCTGCGATCAAAGGCCCAACTGAAAGAGTGATTTGAGCAAAAGGAGAAAGAAGTGACACTGGCAGGGGTGAACAAAGCTCTGCTAATCCGGGAGGATTATCTGTATATCTGTGTCTTGGAGACTTTTGGAAACCATTTGCTAACTTTTAAACCTAATTCTCCAAATATTTACTGTTTATACTTAATGTGTGCATTGCACGTCATCATTTGATGATCACATTTCATGTATATTATCTCACGTGAGCCATATAGCAGCCCCTTGAGAAACAGTCTGTCATACTCATTTCATATGTGGACATGCCAGGGCTCAAAAACACATGTGCCTTGACCAAGGTCCTACAGCTGTGACTCAGCTCCAGACCTGCCTGACATTCAGCCTGGCATTCATTTTACTGTATCCCTGCTGACTCAGGGTTACCTTATGCAAAACAGATGTCAGCTTTCAGGGAATGACAAATTAGAAAGCATTGGCCTGCCCTCTTTGAGGCAGAGACTGAAGCACAAATAACTTGTTTGGGGTTGGTGCAAAAGTAATTGCAGTATTTGCCGTTGAAAGTAATGGCAAAACCCACAATTACTTTTCACCAGCCCAATAATAGGAAGTAGGTAGAATTACCAGAAATGAGGCATAAGCACATGCCACGTGCTGTGGGGGTTCTCCACATCTCTTTCAGAGATGACAAAAATCTTGAGAACACCATAGGTCTGAGTTGGAGCATGGAAAGTGGGTACCCTGTGAGCAAGCAGAGGTGGGGGACGGGGGTACACTGAAAACGAAAAGACAGAGGGAGCAAAGGCAAGGAAAGTCTGGTACTTGATATGAAGTGACAGGTTCTGGTTGTAGAGAAGGAATTTGCGGAGCAGGGAGAAACAGTCTGGACCGTGCTGTATTAGTCAGGGTTCCCCCAGAGAAATAGAACAAAGAAGCTATAGAGATATAGATATTTTGATGGGTTGATATATTTATACAGATGTAGAGAAAGAAATTTCTTATGAAGTATTGGCTCACACAATTATGGAGGCTGAGAAGTCCCACAGTCTGTCATCTGAAAGCTGGAGACCCAAGAAAGCTGGTGGTGTATTCCCCAGTGCAAGCCCCAGGGAATAAGAACCAGGGGGCCGATGGTGTAACTCCTGGTCCAAGCCCAAAGGCCGGAGAACTGGGAACACTGATGCTCAGGGCAGGTGAAAGTGGATGGCTCAGATCAAGCAGAGAGAACAAATTTGCCCTTCCTCTGCCAATTTGTTCTGTCAAGCCCTCAGTGAACTGGAGGGTGCCTGCCCACATCAGCAAGGGATAGCTACTTTACTCAGTCCACCAACTCAAATGCCAATCTCTTCCAGAACACCCTCATAGACACATCCAGAAATCATGCTTTACCAGCTATCTGGGCACCGCTTAGCCCAGTCAAGCTGACACAGAAAATTCACCATCACACACATTGTACAGTGTTTGCCTGTCATGGTAAGGATTTTCATGTAATTTTCAAGGCAGCAGGAAGCCTGCAATGGAGCAAAAGGACTGTCCATCCTGAAGGTTAGTCTGGCAACAGAGTGCAGCCTGGGTTGGCCTGTGGAGCACCAGTGAGTGCAGGGGATAGTGAAGAGTCCGTCTTTATTTATTTATTTATTATTGTTATTAATATTTTTGAGATGGACTCTCGCTCTGTTGCCCAGGCTAGAGTGCAGTGGTGCGATCTCAGCTCACTGCAACCTCCACCTCCCAGGTTCAAGCGATTCTCCTGTCTCAGCTTCCTGAGTAGCTGGGATTACAGGCGTGTGCTACCACATCCAGCTAATTTTCATATTTTTAGTAGAGACCAGGTTTCACCATGTTGACCAGGCTGGTCTCAAACTCCTGACCTCAAGTGATTTACCTGCCTCGGCCTCCCAAAGTGCTAGGATTACAGGTGTGAGCCACTGCACCAGGCCAAGTGTCCCTTTTTAAAAAGCAGCACTGACAACTGCGATGCAGGGAGAGCGGCAGACTAAATGGGGACAAGCAAAAGCCAGGAGAGAGTCAGCAAAGCACTGAGAGATAACCTCTGGGTAGGAGAACTATTCTTTGAATATGAGCTATTTCTTTGGGCAATTTGTAGAGCTCCAGGAAATCGTGGACACCATGAACAGCCATATGGAAGCAAACCTTAAGGGTAGTTCAGTGCTCGCATCGAATTTAACGCAGGGAGAGTTATTAGTGACAATATCAGAAGAGATCCAATAAAAAGATGAATGTCCTGATGCAGAAATGAGCATGAGAATGAGGGGTGGGGTGGGAGTTTGAAAGCCCAGCCTGTGCCCCTGCCTTCATCCTGAGCTCAATCCACGATGTAGAATCTGCTGCAACTCCCTCTACATCTATTGTCTGCCATAAACAACAATGACACTTTTCTCCCCCAGATGTTGAAACAGACTAAATAATCATTTTCTGCTGGCAACTCTGACAGCTGAAGTTACTTGAAATCACACCAGCTCTGGATAAACTACAGGCCCAGCTGGTCAATTGGATGCTGATGGCAAGAGGCAAAAAAAAAAAAAAATGGCATTAGTGTGAGTGCAAAAGTCGAGCTATGCTCACTCATAACCTGGGGCACACACACACATCATACCTCGCCCTACACGTGGCCCCTGGGGTGCTGTAATCCAGCAAGAGCTTCCTCTTGGTGCCAGGACGAGGACCAGAAGTGAAATCTAGTCATATTTTCCTTGGAAAACACTCTCTCCACCACTGCTTTTTTTATGGAAGCATTGAAGGCCTCTGATTTTAAGCCACTTCCATTAAGACATTCTTTAATGTCCTAATTTCACCTTATGTTCCCTGACATTGACAGGGACAAGGTGAATCTCATTTAATTCCCTCTAATAAATTTATTTTTTAAAAGCTTAGTGCCAGGCAAAAACCTTTCATTTTATTACTTATTTCTTATTTTAAATTTTATTTATTTATTTATTTTTTGAGACAGACTCTCACTCTGTCACCCAGACTGGAGTGCAGTGGTACGATCTCGGCTCACTGCAACCTCCGCCTCCCAGGTTCAAGCGATTCTCTAGCCCCAGCCTCCTGAGAAGCTGGGATCACAGGCATGTGCCACCACGCCCAGCTAATTTTTATATTTTTAGTAGAGATGGGGGTTTCACCATGTTGGCCAGGCTGGTCTTGAACCCCTGACCTCAGGTGATCCTCCTGCCTCAGTCTCCCAAAGGGCTGGAATCACAGGCATGAGCCACCATGCCCGGCCAATACCCCTTCATTTTAAATAGTCCTCACAGCTCCAAGAATATTGACCTATCTCTCAATGAATCATCCCAAGGGAACTAAAAGGAACGCCAGAGTCACCTCCCGCCATCATCTTGTGTTACGCATCAGGAAACAGAAACAGAGGTCAGAAAGAATGCAATGACTGGCCCTAGGCAAATAGTTTTGTTTTTTTTTTTTTTTCCCAACAAAAAGCATGATGGACATAGGCATTATATGATATCAGACCTGTAACCTTTGGAAACACTGGCCTGTTGTAAAACTCATCCCTCTGCTGGCCTGTGAAAAGAGCAGGGGAGTCCCTGGAACCTGGAGCAGGGCTGGAGAGATTAAGGAATAGTTCAGCACACTCGAATTTACTCCTTGGTCGACAAAGTCTAATCAAACAATTGTCACAACAAGAGCAGTGTGCGAAAACAAACTTTCAGAGGTTCAGGATTCCTGCTGCAGCAATAGCTACCTACCCAAAAAAACATATTGCAGAAATGAAAATTCTCGTATTTCTTCTTTTCAGATGAAGAACAGGGAATATACTGATAAGTAAATACAAAAATGACAACAATTAATTTGTTCCACAAACACAGTGCATTTCATGCAATATTCTAAATGAACAAAGACACGCACATAGCTTGTTTATGCTCATCCACAATATTTTATGTTTTTGGAATATATGTACATGGATATCCTAGGGCACCATCTCATACTCAGCATTTTTCCTAAGACAAATGAAGTTAAATTAACCTTTTGTTGGAATGTTGTTGCTCCTTTTCATAAAGTTTTTGATTCAATAATCGTGTATCTTTATTTATTTTATGTTTATTTTATTTTATTTTATTTTATTTTATGTTTTTGAGACAGAGTCTCACTTTATTCCCAGGCTGAAGTGCAATGGCACAATCTTGGCTCACTCAACCTCCTGGGTTCAAGTGATTCTCCTGCCTTAGCCTCCTGAGTAGCTGGGATTATAGGCGCACACTACCACACCCAAATAATTGTTTTGTACTTTTAGTAGAGACGGGGTTTCACCAGGTTGGCCAGGCTGTTCTCAAACTCCTGACCTCAGATGATCCACCCACCTCGACCTCCCAAAGTGTTGGGATTACAGGCATGAGCTGCCGCACCCAGCCAAAGTGTATTATCTTTAAAATTTAGTAGAAAGCCATGCATTTGGTGCTTTGCAACAGGAAGATGAGCTCTCCCGTAGCAGAATAAGTTTTGGGTTGACAGAGTACAGTGAACTCCACCCCAAAACATGGCTCCCTTGTAAAATGAAAATTTTGCCCTTAGAGATCAACGGACACCAGAAGAGACTTCTCCCCTATCTACAGAAAGACCAGACAGACTCACCAAGAATTGTTTTTCCTTCCTCTCCCTGTTATCTCATTATCTATTGCAGTAAAAAAGACCAAAAATGTCACCAGACCTGACTGACCCTATTACAAAATCATGTTTATCTCTCAGGCTCATTCAGTTTCCATAAAGAACTATTTACAAGTTAATCTCTATTCCCCCATCCATTCATTCTCCCAGGTAATCATTTATTGCCCCTCAACCAAAGTACCTATATTCCCCGTCTCTCCCTCCCCTCTGAGGTAAGGCAATAAAGGCACTTGGGCCCAGTGGGATATGGGATCCTCACTGCGGCTCTCCCCAAGTGCGTGCTAATGAATTTGCCTTTTCTCCTAATCATCAGCCTTTGTCAGTTGATTTTTCAATGAACCCTCCAAGGGCAAAGGGGAAGATTTCACAAGATTTCCCTTTGCTCCTACAAAGTCTTCCTACGTTTTCCTTTTCCTTTTTTTTTTCCCCTGCGACAGAGTCTCTCTCTGTCCCCCAGGCTGGAGGGCAGTGGCGTGATCTCGTGATCCCGGCTCACTGCAACCTCCGCCTCTAGGTTCAAGCAATTCTCGTGCCTCAGCCTCCGAGTAGCTGTGATTACAGGCGTGCGTCATCACCCCTAGCTAATTTTTGTATTTTTAGTAGAAACGAGGTTTCACCATGTTGGCCAGGCTGGTCTTGAACTCCTGGCCTCAAGTGATCCACCTGCCTCGGCCTCCCAAAGTGCTGGGATTACAGGCATGAGCCACTATGCCCAGCCCAGGTCTTTTTAAATCTGAAAATCACACAAAATAAAAACTAATCTTTTAAGAGTGACACTGACTCATTTTAAGTCTTCTTTGAATTATAATGAAATGTGGTATCCAATTCTGCTTTAGCAGTCAGGAAAAGCTTCCAGTTTTCACACTTACATCAGGACTTGATGTCAAGTTTGGTTTGAAAGTCTTTTTTTTTTTTTTTCCCCAGAAACGCCATCTCGATTTTTTTAAGGTTGCCATTTATGAGCAGCTGATCATAATAGACTGCAATTTCTATTTCTCCCCAGGTTCTGCAGCCACTGAAGTGCTAGAGAACCACGCATGATGATTTTAAAACAAACATTTTTAAAGGGGAAGAGGAAAAGAAAGAGAAAAATGCTGAAGTGTTTGGACGGAAAACTGGGTTCTGCTCCCAGTGGGTATTAAGCGAACCTTGTGGGTTTTGCACAAACCTTTTCAGAGAAACAGCCATCACGGTTCCCGTTCTACAGATGGTAGGAACTGCCTTCTATGCGCTGACAGTACATCCAGGTGGTCTACCTGCACATCCTTGAAGAACATTAAACGCCCTTAGAGATTTTAAGGCTTAGAAGGAGAAATCCAATCACTTTATTTTCTCCTAAATTTGTAAATTATCAAAGAGGCTAATTGTAAAGGTTTAGGTAAATTGCTCTGTGTGTGTGTGTGTGTGTGTGTGTAGTATGTATAAAATAAATACAATAAATGAGTCATCCAAACACACAGGAACAGATTTTAACTAATAGCCAACAAAATGCTAAGTGTCATAGAAGAATCCAATAACTAATGGCTTCCAACTGTTTACCCTAAAAATATTGTGTGGTTGTAGCCTATCTTCAGAAAGGTGGGTCTACCCAGGGACAGGTCTCTGACAAAATCTACAAATTATAGAGGGGACACCTGGTCAAGACTGGGCAGCCTTCAAAGTTCAAGATGGTTAAAAATTAAACTAATTTTTTTTTGAGATGGAGTCTCGCTCTGTTGCCCAGGCTGGAGTACAGTGACATGATCTTGGCTCACTGCAACCTCTGCCTCTGGGGTTCAAGTGATTCTCCTGCCTCAGCCTCCCGAGTAGCTGGGATTACAGGCACCTGCCACCACACCTGGTTAATTTTTTGTATTTTTAGTAGAGACGGCGTTTCACATTGTTAGCCAGGATGGTCTCGATCTCCTGACCTCGTGATCTGCCCCCCTTGGCCTCTCAGAGTGTTGGGATTACAGAGTGAGCCATTGTGCCTGGCCTAAACTGAATATTTAATTGAATCTCAGGTGAAATAAAAATAGTATAACACAACGAGAGAAAATATTTGTAAATAATATATCTGATATGAGATTAATATACAGAATATATAGAGAATGCCTACAACTCGATAAGAACAAAACAAACAATCCAATTTAAAATAGGTAAAGGGGCCAGGTACAGTGACTCGTGCCTGTAATCCCAGAACTTTGGGAGGCCAAGGCGGGTGGATCATTTCAGATCAGAAGTTTGGGACCAGCCTGGCCAACATGATGAAACCCCATCTCTACTAAAAATACAAAAATTAACTGAGCATAGTGGTAGGCACCTGTAATCCCAGTTATTTGGGAGGTTAAGGCAGGAGAATCGCTTGAACACAGGAAAGCAGAGCTTGCCGCGAGCCAAGATGGCACCACTGCACTCCAGCCTGGGCAATGGAGTGAGACCCTGTCTCAAAAAAAAAAAAAAGACAAAGGACTTGAATAAACATTTCTCCAAAGAAGATACACAAACGCCAGTAAGCTCATGGATTGCTGCTCCGCATCACTAATCATTAGGGAAATACAAATCAAAACCACAATGAGATACGACTTTCACATCCATTAGAATGACCACTATTTTTAAAAAAAGAAAAAAGAAAATAATAAGCAGCGGTGAGAATGTAGAGAAACTGGAACCCTTGTACACTGCTGGGGGAACTGTAGTGGTGCAGGTGCTATAGAAAACAGTACTCATTCCTAAAAAATAATTACACGTAGAACTACCCTAGGAGCCAGCAATTAGACTTCTGCATATTTATCCGAAAGAATTAAAAGCAGAGTCTAGAATGGATATTTGCACACCCATGCTCCCAGCAGCATTATCCACAATAGCCAAAGGTGTGAACAACCCAAATTTTCCCTGATAGAAAAATGGATAAACAAAGTGTGGTCTAGCCATACGATGGAATGTGACTCAGCTTGAAAAAGGAAGGGAATTCTGACATACGCCACAACATGACTAGAGCTTTAAGATATTATAATCAAAGAAATAAGCTAGCCACAAAAAGACAAACACTATACATGATTCCACTCCTACAAGGTCCCTAGACTAGTCAAATGCATAGCGAGAACAAGCAGAAGGGTGGTTGCCAAGCGCTGGGGGGAGAAGAGAATGGGGAGTTGTTTAGTGGGTACAGAGGTTCAGTTTTTTGCAAGATGAAAGGGTTCTAGAGATGGAGGGTGGTGATGACTGCACAACAATGTAAATGTATTTGATGCCACTTGTGATCTGAGAGGCCAAAACAGATGCCCTTTTGTCAACTAAGAGAAACTCTAAGGTTAAGGAAACAGAAGTTACCTACGGATCAAGGGTTCAGGACCCAACTGGCAGGGCAAATTTCTAAATTCCTATGGCTACAAGAAAAACCGCACTCTTGCTAAACTCCTATACAATAGGAGCTATCAGGCAAATCAACAGACCCTTCCTCGTTCTGATTTACAACCCAGACCACTACAACTCTGTTGGACAGAGGATTGGCCTGATAAACATTCTTTCCTGATAAGCAACTGCAGCCCTTAAGCCAGTTTCAGCAGCTCATGTGCACAAACTGTCTTTGTGTCCTATACTTCACCTTTTGATATATACCATCTTGTTTGTTTTATTTTATTTTAAGAGATAGGGGCTCACTCTGTCACCCAGCTGGGAGTACACTAGTACAATCATAACTCATTGCAGCCTCAAACTCCAAATTGTTTTTGTTTTGTTTTGTTTTCAGACAGCTTACGTGCCCCTCTTGCCTCAGTTTCCCAAGTAGCTGGCACTACAGGAACACATCACCACACCTGACTAATTTTAATTTTTTTTGTAAGGATAAGGTCCCCACTATGTTGCCCAGGCTAGTCTTGAACTCCTGGCCGATCCTCCCACCTTAGCCTCCCAAAGTGCTGGGATATCTGCCTCATTTTAATGCTAAAACTTCACCCCAAAGTGAACTGGAATGTATGTTACAAGTATGTTTACCTATTGCATATGTGCTCGACCTCATCCTTATAAATATGTATAGCTTTTCCCCAAATCTGCTGAATATATATGACTATTGTGTAATATAGACATTGTAAGGCATAAAACCTGACCTGCCCTTCCCCTCTTCAAAGAGTGAGCAGCTTCAGTCCATGCTGGAGACTATCTTTTCCTGGTTTGCAAATTGATATTGCCAATAAAACTGTCCCTTCTACCCTTCAGCCATCGTGGTGGTCTTTTGGATGACACACCGAACTATACACTTAAAAAATGGTGGCCGGGTGCCGTGTCTCAAGCCTATAATCCCAGCACTTTGGGAGGCCGAGGCGGGCGGATCACGAGGTCAGGAGATCGAGACCATCCTGGCTAACATAGTGAAACCCCGTCTCTACTAAAAATGCAAAAATTAGCCAGGCGAGGTGGCGGGCACCTGTAGTCCCAGCTACTTGGGAGGCTGAGGCAGGAGAATGGTGTGAACCCGGGAGGTGGAGCTTGCAGTGAGTCGAGATCGCACCACTGCACTCCAGCCTGGGCGACAGAGCAAGACTCCATCTCAAAACAAAACAAAACAACAACAACAAACAACGACAAAACAAAAATATGGTTACAGTGGTAAATTTCATGTTATGTGTATTTTATCACCACCCCAACAAAAGAAAATTGAAGAAAGATGATTTTCAGTGGTCTAGTTCTGATTCAATCAGTGCCACCTCCTAAGTGAGTTCAGGGGTTGTCATAACCCTCTTTCAACTACCCACCAATTGCGTTCCCACAGTGAAATTCTCAAAGACACAAAGAGAGACTGTATCATCGCTCTAGCAGCTCAGAGAATTTGTGTTCCCAGGTACCTCCCTGAGCTCTCTAATAGGAACAGAGGCACCAGGACAAAAGGAATAAGGATCACCCAGCGGGATGCCCCGAGACTGACGAGAGGTGAATCCGTGACGGCAGAGAAAAAGGCCCTTCTCCCACTTTGTGATCTCTGTGGGCATTTATTGCAACTCACAGGGCATGCTGGTCTCATGGGACAGATTCTCCACTCTCTGCTGAAAGCTGTGACGTCTGGGATAGATTAAGGAACCACATGGCCACCCTCAGTGGGAGGGCCCAAGTATGTATTTTCATTTTCTTTTGCATTCTTCATTCTGTTAAAATCCCTTTGCTTTTCCCATCTATAAACATGGCTCCCAACTCCCACTTCATCATACTAGTAAAATGTGCATATGTCTTGGAATTTTTTTTAAGTAATTTAAAAAGAAGCCATGAATCTTTCATGTCTCCTTGTGAAGGAGACACCAAGCTTATGAGGAAAAAAAAGAAAATTACAAATTCAGACCAGGCTGTGGAAGGCACAACACATGTTAAAATAGCCATGACTGGTCCTGCCTTCAGCCCCAAACTATCCTAACAATTATGTCCAACCCAGTGCTCTGTCTCCACCCTCTCCTTTCCATTTCCAGCCCTGTCCATTCTCTTCACCTTAGGAGGACTGTCTTTTTTTTGTTGCTGTCGAGATATGGTCTCACTCTGTCGCCCAGGCTAGAGTGAAGTGGCACAATCTCGGCTCACTGAAAACTCCACCTCCCAGGTTCAAGAGATTCTCCTTTCTCAGCCTCCCCGGTAGCTGGGATTACAGGTGCATGGCACCACATCTGGCTAATTTTTTAAATTATTATTTTTAGTAGAGATGGGGTTTTGCCATATTAGCCAGGCTGGTCTCAAACTCCTGACCTCAGGTGATCCGCCTGCTGGGGCCTCTCTAACTGCTGAGATTACAGGCATGAGCCACCACACCTGGCCCACCTTAGAAGGACTGAACCCCAGATCACTCTGACCAGTTCCCTTTCTCATGACTTTGTGTGCATTTCAGACAGTCATCTGCAGTGAAGACATGACAGTGTATTTCCCACTCAAGATCCAGGGAAATGAATTTCCCAGGGAAATGCCTGGAGACCAGTAGTAAAGCAAATGTGCAGCCAGGCCATATTTACTCTTTAATTTGAACATTGGATCTCAATCCAGCAGTATGTTTGAAGAACAAAAAGTTGATAAGTTGGACTTCATTAAAATTAAAAATTTCCGATTTGCAAAAGTCACCATTAAGAGAACGAAAAGGGGGAAAATATTTGCAAAGCATATAGCTGATAAAGGATTGGTACCCCAAATACCCAAAGAAAGAATGTTTCAAACACAACAATAAGAAAACAAACAACCCAACTTAAAAATGAGCAAAAGATCTGAACAGACACTTCATCAAAGAAAGTATACAGATGGAAAATAAGCATACGAAAAGATGCTCAATATAGATATCATTATGGAATTGCAAATTAAAACAATGAGATACCACTACATACCTATTAGAAAGGCTGAATTCCAAGACACTGATAACAACAAATGCTGGCCAGGATGTGGAGCAGTGGGAACTCTCATTCATTACTGGTGAAATGCAAAATGATGCAGCCACTTTGGAAGACAGTTTGGTAGTTTCTCACAAAGCTAAACATACTCTTACCACATGATTCGCAATTGCACTCCTAGGTATTTACCCATATGACTGGAAACGTATGTCCACACAGAGAAACCTGCACAGGTATGTTTATAGAAGTTTTATTCACAATGGCTTGTATTAGTCTATTTTCATGCTGCCAATAAAGACATACATGAGACTGGGCAATTTACAAAAGAAAGACATTTAATGGACTTACAGTTCCACGTGGCTGGGTAAGCCTCACAATCATGGCAGAAGGGAAGGAGGAGCAAGTCACGTCTTACATGGATGGCAGCAGGCAAAAAGAGATAGCTTGTGTAGGGAACCTCCAGTTTTTATAACCATTGGGTCTTGTGAGACTTACTCACTATCACAAGAACAGCATGGGAAAGACCCGCCCCATGATTCAATTACCTCCCACGAGGTTCTTCCCACGACATGTGGCAATTGTGAGAGTTACAATTCAAGACGAGATTTGGGTGGGGACACAGCCAAACCATATCATCACTAAAATTTAGAAGCAACCAAGATGTCCTTCAATAGGTGAATGGCAAAACAAACTGTGGTACATCCAGACAATGGGATATTATTCAGTGATAAAAAGAAGTGCACAATCAAACTGTGAAAAGACATGGAGAAACATTAAATGCATATTGCTAAGTGAATTAAGCCAATCTGAAAAGACTATATACTATATGATTCCAAATATATGACATTCTGGAAAACGCAAAACTACAGAGACAGTAAAAAGACAGCAGTAGCCTGGGATATAGTGGGGAGGTGAGAGAAAAGAATAAAACAGAGCACAGGAGATTTTCAGGACAGTGAAAGTATTCTGTATGATACTGTAATGGTAGATACATATCATTAGGCATTTGTCCAAACACACTGAATGTACAGCACCAAGAGTGACCCTAATGTAAACGTAAACCTTAGTTTCTAATAATGTATCTGTATCAACTCAGTAATTACTTCAAATGTATCACACTAATACCAGACGTTAATAACGGGAAACTAGGAGGACAGGTAGATAGGAACTCTCTACTTTCTGCTAGATTTTCTTGTAAATCTAAAACTACTAAAAAATAATAAAGTCTATTAATTTAAAAACATAACATAGACCCCATTTCTACAAAAAATGAAAAACAATAAAACAGCCAAGCTGAGGCAGGAGGATTGCTTGAGCCCAGGAGGTTGAGGTTATAGTGAGCTACAATTGCACCTCTACACTGCAGCATGGGATAAAAAATATATATATACATATTTTTTTGCCTGTCTCTAAAAATACACACACACACACACACACACACACACAAATGTTTAAAAATACCAATGCTTAGGCCCCACCCCAGAGATTCTGATTTACAGTTATTTATTGCATCATGACATTTTGGGCAATAATGGGTGCCATTCACAACGTGGTCCTGTAAAAGCATAATCAAGCTGAAACATTCCTATTGCCTGGTGACATCCTGATGATCCTAACCCTGTGTTGGCCTAGGCTAATAATGTGTGTGCTTGTTTCTTCACTTTTAACAAAAAAAGTTCAAAAAGTAAAAAATAAAAACTTTTTAAAAAGTAACAAGATTATAGAGTATGAATATAAAGAAAGATAAAATATTTTTACAGAGCTGAACAATGTGTTTGTATTTTAATCTAAGTGTTATAAAACAGTAAAAAAGTTGAAAAAGTAAAAGGTTTATAAGGTAAAAAAATTACAGTAAACTAAGTTTAAATTATTATTAAAGAAATTTTTTTTTTTTGAGATGGAGTCTCGCTCTGTCGCCCAGACTAGAGTGCGATGGTGAGATCTCAGCTCACTGCAACCTCCACCTCACAGGTTCAAGCGATTCTCCTGCCTCAGCCTCCAGAGTAGCTGGGACTACAGGCATACCACCACGTCCAGTTAATTTTTGTATTTTTTTTAGTAGAGATGGGGTTTCACCATATTGGCCAGGCTGGTCTCAAACTCCTGACCTTGTGATCCACCCACCTTGGCCTCCCAAAGTGCTGGGATTACAGGTGTGAGCCACTGTGCCCGGCCATAAAATTTTCTTAATAAAGAGTGTAGTCTAAGTGTACAGCATTTATAAATGCTACAGTGGTACACAGCAATGTCCTGGCCCTTCAGATTCACTCATCACTCACTCATTGACTCACCCAGGGCAACTTCCAGTCCTGCAAGCTCCATTCATGGTAAGTGCCTGGACAGGTGTGTCATTTTTTATTTCATACTGTATTTTTACTATACCTTTTCTTACGTTTAGATACACAAATACTTACCATTGTGTTACAGTTGCCTGCAGTCTTCGGTACAGGCACATGCTACACAGGTAGCCTAGGAACAATAGGCTATACCACCTAGTATAGGTGCGTAGTAGGCTAGACTATCTAGGTGTGTGTAAGCACACTCCTATGATGTTCATATAATGATGAAATTGCCTAATGCGGCATTTCCGAAAATGTATCCCTTTTTTTTTTTATTTTTTATTTTTGAGACAGAGTTTTGCTCTGTCACGCAGGCCGGGGTGCAGTGGTATGATCTCGGCTCACTGCAACCTCCTCCCAGGTTAAAGTGATTCTCCTGCCTCAGCCTCCCGAGGAGCTGGGATCACAGGCGCCTGCCACCACACCCAGCTAATGTTTATATTTTTAGTAGAGACAGGGTTTCACCATGTTGGCCAGGCTGCTCTCAAACTCCTGACCTCAAGTGATCAGCTGGCCTTGGTCTCCCAAAGTGCTGGGATTACAGGTGTGAGCCACCGCGCCCGGCCTCAAGATGTATCCCTGTTGTTAAGTGATGCAAGACTTTAATCAGTGTGCAGTGCTACATGTCGGTTTCCCTGTAGTAGTCTAAGGCTTAAACCCACAGGTTCTTGCCAAAGAGCAAGAAATCCCCCGAGGTTACAAAGTCAAGAAGACAGGACTTTCAACCCTAACCAGTCAGCATCACTTAAAAACACACAGATTTACTGATAGGTTTTGAAGTACAAAAGTTAGGATATTCAATTTTCCATGATGTGATTATTACACATTACAGGCCTGTACCAAAATACCTTATGTATCCTATAAATATATACATCTACTTTATACCCACAAAGATTAAAAAATAAAAAAATATTTAAAAACAAGTTGGGGCCGGGTGCGGTGGCTCAAACCTGTAATCCCAACACTTTGGGAGGCTGAGGCGGGTGGATCATTTGAGGTTAGCAGTTCAAGACCAGCCTGGCCAACATGGTGAAACCCTGTCTCTACTAAAAATACAAAAAAAATTAGCCAGCTGTGGTGATGGGCGCTTGTAATCCCAGCTACTCGGGAGGCTGAGACAGGAGAATCGCTTGAACCCGGGAGGCAGAGGTTGCAGTGAGCCAAGATTGTGCTGCTGCACTCCAGCCTGGGGGACAGAGTGAGATTCCATCCCCTGCCCTGACTCCCACCAAAAAAAAAAAAAAAAAAAAAAAAGAAATTGGGATAAATGAATAGAAGCCAAGAGCTTTGATGCAGTAGTCTAAGCCTTAATGACTTACAAACCATTGCTGGGAAAAGGTTTAAAAAAACAACATGGTCAGAAGTTCAGATGAGAAGTGTTGTTTTTTATTTCTTTGTTTCTTAAATTTCCTTTTCTTGGAATTACCCAGGAAGGGCCTTGTTTTAGAACACGAGTTCAAAATTCACATTGGCCTTGGGCTCTAGTTTCTAGCAATTTTCTTGATGGTGACTGAGATTAAAGTGTGCCCACTTTTCACTTTAGGGCTTCTTGGTTCCTTCCTGGACCCTCTTCCTACACTCCAGGTTTCTGCTGCAGCCCAGTCCTTAGTTACTGAGCCCTCAGGGTGACCCTGCTTCTCCCCTCCCCTCTCTCAGGACTGAACTCCCTGATACGATTTGCTCTACTGTACAGGTTTAGAATCACACTCAAATCCTCCCTCTCTCTGGCTAATCAGATTAAGTAAACCACATTGTTGTAATGGAGGATAATGGGTTATTATGTTACCTCCCTCAACAATGGACAATATGCATCAAAAGCCTCCATATTGTTCATCAACCTTGACCCAGCAATTCCATAAATGCCAGCAAAGCTTTATCTAGAACGTTCATATTACAGCATGAATAATGTTACATAGAAAACATTCTGAAAATATTTCACAAGTGACTACACCTCAAACACAAGTTCCCTGTAACCATTTACCATTGTGGCCCAAGATTCAAGGAGAGGGAATGTCATCAAGACATAGAGGAATCTGTGACCCAGGGACAGTCTTTGAGCAGGAAGAATTGGCATGAATCTCTTGCCATTTCTGGAAGAGGGAGAAAGAGCAGAAAACTGAGCTGAGGAAGAAATAGGCACTGGTGTTCTCTTTTCCCTATTCTGCACCGAAATTCTGGAACAGACAGAGTTAAGTTAATTGAGAGGAAGGAAAACATCAGTGTTCATGATTTCCTAGCTTGTCAGCTCCTGCCAACATCCAGGAAAAGAAAATCCTAATTTGATGTCATCTGAAACACAGCCACATGTCAACCTTGAAAAAAACAGACATATGTACATGTATGTTCATTGCAGCACTATTCACAATAGCAAAGACATGAAATAAGCCTAAATGCCCATCAAGAGTAGACTGGATTAGGAAAATGTGGTACATATACACCATGGATACTATGCAGCCATAATAAAGAATAAGGTCATGTTCTTTGCAGCAACATGGATGGAGCTGGAGGTCATTATTCTACGTGAATTAACACAGAAATAGAAAACCAAATACCGCGTGTTCTTACTTATAAGTGAGAGCTAAACACTGAGTACGTATGGACACAAAGAAGGGAAAAAGAGATACTAGGGCCTGCTTGAGGGTGGAGGGTGGGAGGAGGGTGAGGATAAAAAAAACTACCTATCGGGTACTAGACTTATTACCTAAGATGACAGAGTAGTCTGTACACCAAAGTTCTGTGACACACAATTCACCTGCATAACAAACCTGTATATATACCCCTGAGTCTAAAATAAAAGTTAAAAAAAAAATCTAGGAGAAGGTTCTTATTTAGCCTCATCCAACCTAGGGTTGGAGTAGCATTGCTGGTAGGAGAGGGCTGGCCATGTTCCTGGACCCCCAGGCCATGTTCCTGGACCCCCACAGCCTCTGTTAGCTCAGGGACTTTACAAGTCTCCCTGTGTCTCGGTGTGGGCACAGAGGATTGGTGGACTGGCAGAGGCCTTGGCTCAGGACACAGAGGCGACAGTGTGCCAGGACTTGAAAATAAGATGCAAATGGTTGGAACCATGACATTCAGTAGTAGGAATCACCAATAGGCTCAAAAGGCCCTAAGATGCTGCCACACCTCAGTAGACAGCAGGCCCGGGACAAATCCAGACCTACCTGCTCCCTTCATTAGCAGGCAACGAGAGTAAAGATGGCGGCACACCTACCCGAAGACTTTAATCAACACCACCGCCCCATTGTAAATCCAGACTCAATCTTAGGGAGGAGCTGAGGGAGGGAAAGGAAACCTGAACAACTGAGCATTCGTCCAAAGAAACTGCCCTGAAAGGGATGACTTCACCTGGAAAACACTGAAAGAATTTTTATTTTCTTCTCAAAATAGTGACAGGCCAGAGAAGAAAGATTAGATCAGTGATGGAAGACAAATTACATTTTTTGGTTCATCTGAGTAGTGTTGCATTAATTTTTATACCCACTACACTTACATATATATATATAGCCAGGTTTATCCTCAAGGCAGGAGACTAGAGGATCCTTCTTCAGAGACCACCAAATATTGATATTTGGATGTTGACATAAGAAGCAGGTGGTGCACCCATGGTCCTGTAGTAAAGTCACTAATGGGCAAACTCCAGGCCACACAAAGAGAGTCTCCAACCCCCTTTCTTCCAAATATAAATGGACAAGTAGGGATCAGCCAATACTCAAGGACAACTTCCAACACAAGACAGAAAAGGAAACAAGTAACTCAGAAAATTAGAGAATACAAAGAGTGAGGGAAATATCAAAGACTCATTGGCATCTTCAGGGAGGAAGGAGAAGATCCCTCAAACAAGGATAGTTGATGTGAAAATAAATAAATAAATAAAAATTGAAAAAAAAAAAACCTTCAGAGCTCAAGAAAGAACCTCTCTTTGGAAATTAAAAATATGATCGCCAAAATTAAAAGAGGCTGGAAGATATACAATCAAAGGAATCTATCAGGATATAAAACAAAAAGACACAGAAAGATTAGTAAGATAGAAAAATACAAGAAAATTAGACCAACTTAGGAGTTTGTATTAGTTATCTATCATTATATAGTAGATTACCCCAAAACGCAGTAGCTGTGATGGTTAATTTTTTGTGTCAAGTTGACTAGGCTAAGAGATGCCCAGATAGTTGGTGAAACATGATTTCTGCGCATGTCTGTGAGGGCATCTCTGGAAGAGATTAGCATATTAATTAGGAGACCAAGTAAAGAAGACCTGTCCTCCCCAGCATAGGTGGGCACCACCCAATCTATTGAGGGTCTGAATAGAACAGAAAGGTGGAGGAAGGGGGAAATCACTCGCTCTTCTTGAGCTGGGACATCCATCTTCTCCTGCCCTTGGACATCAGCACCCCTTGTTCCCTGGCCTTTGTACTCCAGGATTGACACCACTAGGGCCTCCCAACCTCCTGGTGGTTCTCAAGTCCTTGGCCTTGGAATGGGGGTTATACCACTGGCTTCCATGATTCTCAGGCCTTTGGACTCTGACCAAATCATACCATCTTTCCTGGTTCTCCAGCCTGCAGGTGCAAATTGTGGGATTTCTTGGCCTCCACAATCATGTGAGCCAATTTCCATAATAAATCCCCCCCATATAAATCTACATTTACATAGACATAGGAGTCTCCAGAGAAATAGATATATAGAACATATACTTCTATAGATATTCCGGATGAGACTGGCATCCAGGGTAAGTAAAAGACCTGTTGGGTTTCCATCCACCCTTCCATAGAAGAAGAGCACCTCTATTTATAATCTACTCGGCTTTTATGAAATATATCTATTTCTCTGGAGAGCCCTAATATATTGGCTTAAAACAACCATAAACATTTCTTAGGTCACTCAGCACTTAGTTGGGTGGTTCTAGCTCTTGGGGCCTATCCTGAGGTTATGGCCAAGATGTTGGCCAGGATCACAGTCATCTGAAGACTCCACTGGGTTGTGGGATCCATTTCTAAGATGACTCCCTCAGAGGGTAGCTCCTCACCGGCTGTTGGCAGGAGGCCCAGTCCCTTGCCATATGGGCCTCTCCACAGAGCTGTTTGAGTGTCCTCATGATATGGCAGCTGGCTTCCCCCAGAGCAAGTAACCCAAGAGAGGGTGCAAGGAGAAGGTCATCATGCTTTTCAGAAGTAACACACTGATACTTCCATCACAGGCTACTTATGAGAAGTGAGTTCCTACGTCTGGCTCATAGAGAGCAAGCTGGACAAAAGTAACAGTAAGGAAATGGCCACCATGGTGCCAAGGAGTGGTGGGGTAGGCTGGGGAGAGTACTTGATCTGATGTCAAGTGATTGCGGGTTTGAATCTTGGCTCCTCCTCAAGCACATCATTTAACCTCTCCTGGTTCCATATCTGTAAAATGGGGATGATATTGTCACTGTGCAGAGACTTTTGAGAGTCAACCATTTAAAATGACTTGTGCCAGGCGCAGTGGCGCATGCTTGTAATCCCAGAACTTTGGGAGGCCAACGTGAGTTGATCACCTGAGGTCAGGAGTTCGAGACCAACTTGGCCAACATGGTGAAACCCCATCTCTACTAAAAATGCAAAAATAATCTGGGCGTGGTGGCGAGCACCTGTAATCCCAGCTACTCGGAGGCTGAGGCAGGAGAATGTCTGTAACCCGGGAGGCAGAGGTTGCAGTGAGCCGAGATAGCGCCACTGCACTCCAGCCTGGGGGTCAGAATGAGACTCTGTCTCAAAAATAAAAATTAAAAATTAAAGTGACTTGTACATGGCAAGCACCCAACAAAGCAGAGTTATTAATATTGAGATGCCTCGGGTAAGGTAGCAAGCATGTGGTTTGTTCTGAAGTCCTGGCTTAGGCCCAAACAACAGCTCAGAAAATCCAGCCAAAGCCCCTCTGTATCAGTTAGGGCTCTCTAGAGGACATAATCAATCAGATCTGTGTGTGTGTAAAAGGGAGTGTACTAGGGAGAACTGCCTCACAGGATTGCAAGGTGAGGTCTCCCAATAGGACATCAGCAAGCTAGGGGAAGAGAGAAGCCAGTAGCATGGCTCAGTCCAGGTTTGACAGCCTCAAAACCAGGGAAGCGGACAGTGCAGCCCTAAGCCTGAGAGCCCCTTGGAGGCCACTGGAGCAAGATCCAGAGTCCAAAGGCTGAAGAACCTGGAGTCTGATGTCCAAGGGCAAGAGGAGGGGAAGCAAATATCCGGGCCCAGGAAAAGAGAGAGCGTTGAGAGACTCAGCAAGCTTCTTCTCCCCAATCGTCCACCTGATTTGTTCTAGCCACACTGCCAGCCGATTGGATGGTGTCCACAGACCTCAAGGGTGGGTCTGCCTCTCCCAGTCTGCAGACTCAAATGTCAGTCTCCTTTGGCAACCCCCTCCCAGACACACCCAAGAGCAATGCTTCACCAGCCATCTAGGCATTCCTGAATCCAATCAAGTTGACACCTAATATTAACCACCACACCCTCTCAACTGTCTCAGAAACAGACAGCTGAACAACTGGAATGCACCACTGTATCTTTCTTTAATGCTGATGCAGATTCTGCTTACAGCCCAGAGAAATCTTCTGGAATATGGGTTTTATGAATTTGGAGGAAACTTTTTAGCTAACAAAAGGTCATGTTTTGGTTCTTGGTTCCTGGGAGGTCCAGGAGAAGAAATATATTTGAATCTCACCGGGCATCGTGGCTCACGCCTGTAATCCCAGCACTTTGGGAGGCCAAGGCGGGCAGATCACTTGAGGTCAGGAGCTTGAGACCAGCCTGGCCAACATGGTGAAACCCCGTCTCTACTAAAAATACAAAAATTAGCTGAATGTGGTAGCACACCTCTGTAGTCCCAGCTACTCCAGAGGCTGAGGCAGGAGAATAGTTGAAACCTGGGAGGTGGAGGTTGCAGTGAGCCAAGATTGCACCACTGCACTCCAACCTTGGCAATCCAGCTTGGGCAACAGAGTGAGACTCAAGAAAAGAGAAGAAAAGAAAAGAGAGAGAGAGAAAGAAGGAAGGAAGGAAGGGAAGGAAGGAAGGGAGGAAAGAAATAAAAGGAAGGAAGGAGGGAAAGAAAGGAAAGGAAAGGAAAGGGAGGGAAGAAAGAAGGAAGGAAGGAAAGAAGGAAGGAAGGAAGAAGGAAGGAAGGAAGGGAAGGAGGGAGGGAGGGAGGATTGGAGGGAAGGAGGAAGGAAACAGA
>NW_012109030.1:3057351-3058291 GCF_000951045.1 Mandrillus leucophaeus | reverse complement strand
GTTCTTTGTAGATTCTGGATATTAGCCCTTTGTCAGATGGATAGATTGCAAAATTTTTCTCCCATTCTGTAGACTGCCTGTTCACTCTGATAGTAGTTTCTTTTGCTGTGCAGAAGCTCTTAGTTTAATTAGATCCCATTTGTCTATTTTGGCTTTTGTTGCCATTGCTTTTGGTGTTTTAATCATGAAGTGCTTGCCCATGTCTATGTCCTGAATGGTATTGCCTAGGTTTTCTTCTAGGGTTTTTTATGGTTTTAGGTCTAACATTTAAGTTTTTAATCCATCTTGAATTAATGTTTGTATAAGGTGTAAGGAAATGATCCAGTTTCAGCTTTCTACATATGGCTAGCCAGTTTTCCCAGCACCATTTATTAAACAGGGAATCTAAAGGAACATACTTTTTTATGGATTTATTTTCTAAGTGTACAATTCGATGATTTATTAGTGTAGTCACAAAATTGTTCAAACATCACTACTAATTCCAGAATATTTTCATTACTCTAAAAAGAAACCTCACACCTATTAGCAGTCATTCCCCATTCCTTCCTCCCACACAATCCCGAACAAATACTATTCGATTTCCTATCCCTATAGATTTGCCAATTTCGTACATTTTATAAAAATGAAATCACATGATATGTGGCATTTGTGAATGATTTCTTTCACTTAGCATAATGTTTTCAAGGTTGCTACCTATTGTAGCCTATATCTGTACTTCATCCCTTTTCATTGCCAAATATTCCAATGTATAGATATATTCCATGCTGTTCATCCATTTATCAGTTGATGGTGTTGAGTTGTTCTCTGCATCCTTGTCAACATAACTTAAAGTTTCCCTTTAAGTTATGATGGGAATCCAGAACAATGCCAAATGGACTCCTCTGTGGGTAGGGCGGAAAGGCTGCATGTGTCTTCTATGCATGTGTCTTCTATGTGTCTT
>NW_012109030.1:3053156-3056022 GCF_000951045.1 Mandrillus leucophaeus | reverse complement strand
GGAGGAAGGAAGGAAGGAAAGAAGGAAGGAAGGAAGGAAAGAAGGAAGGAAGGAAAGAAGGAAGGAAGGAAGGAAAGAAGGAAGGAAGGAAGGAAGGAAGGAAGGAAGGAAGGAAGGAAAGGAATTTGAATCTCCAACCTCACAGCAGAGTCAATAACAGCATGAATTAGGTGAGCAGTAGGAAGAATGCATCAACCAACTGAAGATGAGACCATCTTCCAGAAGAGGCTGGCATCCAAGGGTAACTGGAAGTCTAATTGGTTTTCCCTCCACTCTTCTATAGAAGAAATGTATCTCTATAATCTGCCTGGCCTTTGTGAAATAGGTTATGCAAGACATGGAGAGGTAGTACAGCCTTTTGTGGCAATGCTGGTTCTGTTCATTGCGGTTGATGAACAATATTATTAGGAATGCTAATTTGGCTTCGAGTGTGCCTCTTCACGTTGCACAGTCATGATCGTTTTTGACCCTCAACAACCTTGAGAGGTGGGAAGAGTCTAAATTTTTATTCCCATTTCTATAGATGGGGAAACAAGATACTCAAAGAGGTGATAGGACAGTTCTGAGATTTTACTGGTGCAGAACTAAGACTAGAGTTCGGGCCTTCTCCGTGTCTAGGGCTGCTCCTATTATCAGCCTATCAAACGCACTTAGCTAGTGATAGGAGGGGATGTGCCTTTCCAGTCAGACAGGGCTTGAGCCGTCAGACGATGGGCGTAGAGCAGGATCTGAGGCTCACTGATTTTCAGTTCACTGGACTAAGCCTGCCCAAGTAACACACACTCAGGCCTGAGCTCAGGAGTCAGAGTTCCAGCCAGAAACGCATTCTCTCCTGGTCCTATTTTCTTGCCTCTAAAATAAGAATCCTGACCTACTTCACTGGCCTGTCCTCAGGGAAGAGATAAACATTTTTAAATTAAACTAGAAATGGGTTCGTAAGTGTCCTAATACAACATAATTAATACTTTGCCTTTAATGATTTTTTTTTCATCTTGAGAATCAAAATGAAATCCATTCATGTTCTTTCAACGAACATAAATATTTTGTAGAGAGTAAAAGATACAAATGGGTTAGTCATTTGTTCCGGGGAACACACGCCAGTCATTTGCCAACTTGCTCTCAGCCTCATCCTGTTCCTCCCATAGCAGACATTTCCCATGCTCCCTTGCATACTGCCTTCCTGCCAGGTAAGGCCAATGGGAGGCACTAGGGGATTTGAGGGGGAGAGAAAGGAAAAGCCAGGGTATCTATGGTCTTCTCTCTCTCTGCTTCAGGCAGCACTCCCAACAGTGGCTGTGTCTCTGCTGTGATTCCTCCTCCTGCCAGGTGGCCTTGGCTCCTGGGCTCCGCTCACACCATCTCTGTCTTCTGTCTCTCTCACCGAAAGGGTGGGAGCTGCTTCCCGCTGTTACTGATCTCTGGGTTGGCTTACCATGGCCTGTAGGCTGTTCAGTTCTTCTTATGCCTTTGTCTCCAGTTCTTTGTGTTCGATTCTGTCTGTTAAATGCCATGGCGTGGGCTCTTTTCCTCACTGGGCCCTAAAGGATTGGGTACCCCACAGAGAAAATGTGTTGGGGGAATGCCTTCTCCTAGAAGGAAAGAGATCTGGGCCTGAGTTTGGCCACTTTCTCCAACCAGTTGGTGACCTCAGGGAAGTCACAACCTCTTTGGGCTTCGGTTTCCTTTTCTGCAAAATGAAAGAGCTGGACTAGATGATTCCTGCCATCCATTTCGTAGTTATCAAGTAGGTGGATGATTCCCTGACGGTGCCAGAACCCTTCCAACTTGTACTCCTGTTTCCAGTAAAAAGACGTAGCTTTTTGGTAATTTTTTTTTTTCCTTTGAGAAGGAATCTCGCTCTGTTGCCCAGGCTGGAGTGCAGTGGCACGATCTGGGCTCACTGCAACCTCCGCCTCCCACGTTCAAGTGATTCTCCTGCCTCAGGCTCCTGAGTAGCTGGGATTACAGGCGTGCACCACCACACCTGGCTAATTTCTGCGTTTTTAGTAGAGACAGGGTTTTACCATGTTGGCCAGGCTGGTCTCGAACTCCTGACCTCAGGTTATCCACCTGCCTCAGCCTTCCAAAGTGCTGGGATTACAGGTGTGAGCCACCACGCCTGGCCTATTTTTGGTATTTTTAAAGTAAATTTTAAAAGTTGTAGGGCTTTGTCAGCTCCAATTCATCAATCAGTTGAAGGGTTATTTTAGAAATATAAGAAAATTATAATGAGCAGAATGGTTCCCTCAAAACTCTACCAGACATCACTGTCTTAAATTCTAGAAGTTCCCAGGCAAGCATTTGAAGAACGAAAGTAATCCAGAGGACCTAGAATTCACTGAAAAATGCTGCTTTTATCACCTTTCCCCTCCCTGTAGAATATCTAATAATTTTAAAGCAACATACTTTTGTATAATTTTTTTTTTATACTTTAAGTTCTAGGGTACACGTGCACAATGTGCAGGTTTGTCACATAGGTACACATGCGCCATGTTGGTGTACTGCATCCATCAACTCATCATTTACATAGGTATTTCTCCTAATGCTATCCCTCCCCCAGCCCCCACCCCCTGACAGGCCCCAGTGTGTGATGTTCCCCTCCCTGTGTCCAAGTGTTCTCATTGTTCAGTTCCCACCTATGAGTGAGAATATGCAGCGTTTGGTTTTCTGTCTTTGCGATAGTTTGCTGAGAATGGTGGTTTCCAGCTGCATCCATGTCCCTGCAAAGGACATGAACTTATCCTTTTTAATGGCTGCACAGCATTCCATTGTGTATATGTGCCACATTTTCTTAATCCAATCTACCATTGATGAACATTTGGGTTGGTTCCAAGTCTTTACTATTGTGAATAGTGCCACAATAAAC
>NW_012109030.1:3044071-3051811 GCF_000951045.1 Mandrillus leucophaeus | reverse complement strand
TATTTGTGTCTTATATTTAGGTCTTCTTCTGCAAATGTCTTACATTTAGCTCTTATATTTAGGTCTTTGATACATTTGGGGGTAATTTTTGTACAACAAATGTTGTAGATTCTGGATATTAGCCCTTTGTCAGATGGATAGATTGCAAAATTTTTCTCCCATTCTGTAGGCTGCCTGTTCACTCTGATAGTAGTTTCTTTTGCTGTGCAGAATAAACTTTTATTTATTATAACCATCCTAATGGGTGTAAAGTTGTACTCTCTGCTGTTTTGATTTGCATTTCCCTAATGACTAATATTGAGAATCTTTTCATGTAATTCTTGGCCATTTGTATGTCTTCTTTGGATAAATATCCAGTCAAATCCTTTGCCCATTTTTAAATTGGTCTTTTTATTGTCAAGTTGCAAGAGTTCTTTATATATTCTAGATATAAGTCTCTTATCAGATATATACTTTGCAAATATTTTCTCTTATCCTATAGGTTGTCTTTTTAATTTCTTGATGGAACCTTTTGAAGTACAAACGTTTTTAATTTTGATAAAGTCCAATTAATCTATTTTTTATTTTATTGCTTGTCTTTTAGGTGTCATATCTTAGAAACCATTGCCTAATCCAAGGTCATGAAGACTTACTCCTATGTTTTCTTCTAAGACTGTATTGTCTTAGCTCTCATATTTAGATCTTTGATATATTTGGGGGTTAATTTTTGTATATAGTGTGAGGCAGGGGTCCAACGGCCTTCTTTCACATGTGTCTTATATTTAGGTCTTATATTTATGTCTTATATTTAGATCTTCTTTGGCATGTGTCTTTTTTTCTTAAGAAATTGATGTTTATTTTCCACCAACCTTGTGTCCATGTTGCTGAAGAGCCAGTACAAGAACAGCTTAACCCCATTCAGTGGTTGCTCCTAACCATTCAGTGGCCTGAGCAGTGGGAGCTGCAGAATAGTCTTCTGTAGTGGGCCGAACACTCCAGTCTTCAGTAGGGAACTGCTGAATAGGCACAGAGGGCATCTGCACACCTTCAGATGAGTCTGCAACCTCAGGCTGAGTAGCAGTGAACTCAGGAGTTGGAGCAGTCCATTCGCCCTGAAATTCCTCCTTGCTCACAGCCTTTTCAGCAGTAGTCTGCTCTTCTTTTTTAATTTCTTCAGGATTTCTGTACAAGTAGAGATCAAGCATGATCTCCCATGGGTGTTTGCAGAAAATGGTGCCATGCATACACAAAACTTCTCAGGCCAGCATCCACCACATCAAACCCACTGTGTGAACTCCCTTACTGTTGCATGGAATGGCAATGTCCACATAGCACAGAGGGGAATCTGTGTGACACAGAGCAATGATGGGAAGGTTAACATAAGCTTCCTCTGCAAGAGGCTGGTGGTCAGCTCTGGGGTCAGTAACCACAAGAAACCATGGCTCCCAGAAGGCTGCCTGGATCTGGTTAGTGAAGGCTCCAGGAGTGAAGTGGCCAGCAATTAGAGTGGCTCCAGTGGCAGCAACAAACTTCAGCAGGGCCCCCGGCCAGTATACCTGGAGGACATGACACTGACATCAGCAGGGTTTTCAATGGTAACAATGGCATGAACTGCCAACAGAAGCTTCTCCCAGGTCCTCTTCAGATTTATGATGTAGATGCCATCACTTTTCCTTTTATAGATGTGCTGTTCCATTTGAAGGTCAAGATTAGTGCCACCTAAGTGGGTTCCTGCTCCAAGGAACTTAAGGGCATCCTCCTCCTTCATTTGCAGGACATCAAGGGCTTCAGACACTGTGAAAGTTTCCCTTTAAGTTATGATGGGAATCCAGAACAATGCCAAATGGACTCCTCTGTGGGTAGTGCGGGAAGGCTGCATGTGTCTTCTATGCATGTGTCTTCTATGTGTCTTATATTTAGCTCTAATATTTGTGTCTTATATTTAGGTCTTCTTTGCAAATGTCTTACATTTAGCTCTTATATTTAGGTCTTTGATACATTTGGGGGTAATTTTTGTACATAGTGTGAGGTAGGGGTCCAACGGCCTTCTTTTGCATGTGTCTATCCAGTTGTTCCAACACTATTTGTTGAAATCACTATTATTTCTCCATTGAACTTTGTTAGAATCCTTGTCAAAATTCAATTGACCATAAGCATAACGGTTTATTTCTAAACTCTTAATTCTATTCCATTTAATAGACTAGAAAACAGTTCCCATACTATTTTGATTACTGTAGCTTCGTAGAAAATTTTGCAGATAACCCACATGGTCAAATGGTCCATCTACTAATGTGGTACCAAACCCCAGTTCACTGTGAACCTTATGAATTAACTCCAGTAATTGTCTGGAGCAAGTGGTCACATTTTTATTTTCAGGAGCAGAGCATTCCCTAGGATGAGAAGCCTAGACCAAAACCTTCCCAGAAGGAAAAAAAAAAAAAAATCAACACCGAAACACCTTCAAACAAGTTCCCAGGAACCCACTAATAGTGAGGAAAGGAAACAGCCTGAAGGAAATGACAGAAGCTCATCCACACTGAAGTCCCCAGGCCCCAATACCTAGGTCTTAAAGCACTGGACTCCAGTGTCTTCTCTTCCAGGGCCACTGACTGTGAGGAAATGAAGCAGGGACATTTCTAGAGTTCATTTGAGAATGAAGGCTCAAAAGTAAACATTTGCAGAACCATCCATAAAGCTCCCATAACTTCAAAAGGCTGCAAGGAAACAACATTGCTTTGAATGTAATGTAAATGAAATAGAAACATATGATTTAGATTTCCACAAAAACAAACCCAGCTCCACAGGGAGAAGAGAAACAGCACCTGAGGACCAGATGCCTTTGGGTAGGGCTTTGTGTTTGTAGATCCACAAGGCTGCAGGAAAAACTGAGACTCTCAGACCGTCAGCACCCTCCTATCTCCCTACAGAGCCAGGGTTGTGGGGCTGGCTTATGGAGCTTGACTGAATTTTCTAGAAGCTAGAAACTCTACTTGCAACTAGAGACACTTATGGTTCCCTCATAAAGAATGGGTAGGAGAAGAAAAGGGAAGGGAATGGAGAAAGAGATTGAGATGTCTCCTCAAAGGCAAGGTTTGTAAACCACAGAATATCTTTAACTCTGGATTTCATGTTCAATCAAAGTGCCTGTCTTAGTTGGTTTGGACTGCTATATCAAATACGCTGTAGGCTGAGTGGCTTAAACAGCAAACTTACTTCTTAGAGTGCTGGAAGCTGGGAAGTCCAAGATTAAGGCTCTGACAGATCCAGTGCCTAGTTAAGACCCCCTTCCGGGTTTGCTGTGTTCTGGTTGTATCCTCACATGGTAGGGGGAGAAAGAGAGACAGAGAGAGATTGAAAGAGAAAGCTCTCTAGTAACTCTTCTTGTAAGTGTCTGGTGTCTCTAATCCAATTATGGGGTTTCTACCTTCATGATCTTATCTAAACCTAATTATCTTCCAAAGTCCCCACCTCCTAATTTCATCATATTAAAGGTTAAGGCTTCAACATATGAATTTCTAGGGAGCAAAAGCAGTTGAATCCCTTTTTTTTTTTTTTTTAAGAAACAGAGTATTGCTCTGTCCCCCAGGCTGGAGTGCAGTGGCACTATCTTGGCTCACTGCAACCTTCACTTTCTGGGTTCAAGCAATTCTCCTGCCTCAGCCCCCCGAGTAGCTGGGATTACAGGCATGTACCGCTACACCCAGCTAATTTTTTTTTTCTTTTTGAGATGGAGTTTTGCTCTTGTTGCCAAGGCTGGAGTGCAATAGTGCGATCTCAGCCCACTGCAACCTCTGCCTCCTGGGTTCAAGCGATTCTCCTGCCTTAGCCTCCCAAGTAGCTGGGATTACAGGCTTCCATCACCACACCTGGCTAATTTCGTATTTTTAGTAGAGACAGGGTTTTGCCATGTTGACCAGGCTGGTCTTGAACTCCTGACCTCAAGTGACCCACCCGCCTCGGCCTCCCAAAGTGCTGGGATTACAGGCGTGGGCCACTGTGCCTGGCCAAAAGCAGTCAAATCTGGAGAAAATGAACACATAAGAATCTATGTGGGAAGCATCTCCTGTTACAAATCAGGGACAATGGTGTTTGTGTGCCTGCCTCAGAGCCGAGCAGAACAAGTGCAACAGGACAGGACGTGCGCACCAGGCTTGAGAAAAGAAAGAACCAAAGCCATAGCACAGTGCAGCATGGAGCCAGGCTTGAAAGACAGTCAAGCATTTGTCAGGTTCCCCAAGGCTAAAATTTGGGGGTAATATTCCAAGATAAAGAACCATAATCTCATGCTTTCCCCTGGAAACCACGTCTAGCCACATGGCAGCTAGAAATCTATACAGCCAAATTTCCACAAATGGCTTGATCCTACGCAGGAAGTGTTGCCCAAAAGTACCAGGGTAGATTAAATGACTTTTCCATATTTCCCAAATTATCAGCTACATTTTTGTGCCTTCCCCGCTAAAGAGTCCTTTAAACCACAGGTCCCCAATCTTTTTGGCATCAGGGACCAGTTTCATGGAGGACAATTTTTCCACAGACCAGGGTGTGGGGATGGTTTTAGGATGATTCAAGTTCATTACATTTATTGTGTACTTTATTTCTATTATTACTACATTGTAACATCTAATGAAATAATTATGCAACTCAACATAATGTAGAATCAGTGGGAACCCTGAGTTTGTTTTCCTGCAACTAGACGGTCCCATTTGGGGGTGATGGAAGACAGTGACAGATCATCAGGCATTAGATTCTCATCCCTCACATGTGCAGTTCACAATAGGGTTCACGCTCCTGTGAGAATCTAATGTCACACTGATCTGACAGGAGGCGGAGCTCAGGCGGTAATGCAACTAATGGGGAGCAGCTGTAAATACAAATGAAGCTACGCTCACTCACACACTGCTCACCTCCTGCTGTGGCCCAGTTCCTAACAGGCCACAGACCAGTACTGGTCCATGGCCCAAGAGTTGGGGACCCTTGCTTTAAACTCTGACTTTTCCCTAATCTTCAAAAACAGGTGTGTATTGTTTTAGAAAAAGCACCATCATGCTTGAGTTTTTGTCACACTGCCTGAGCCACATCTCTTAGATCTTAACCATTCCAATGTGTTCCAGTCTGGATTCGCAACTGTCAGCAGCTACATGTCTGTGCCATGGGGCATCTTCTAGAGCCAAGGAGGATGATAGCCTGGAACTCCACAGGCTGGAAGTGACAAGCAATTAACACCTCCCAGGAGCAGCCCTCAACTGATGACTCTTGGGAATTGGTGTATAAATACCCCAGCTCCCTCACCCTCCAGTGGGACAATTCTGAGGCATGTGTTTTACATTCTTCTTAGAGGTTCCCTATGGTATTAAGCTCCAGTTGTCCACTGTGGCAGCTGACTTAATAACAGACTTCCCTTCCTTGAATCACTTCCCCACTCTCCCACTGGGGCTTCTCGGGAAACCCACACTAAAACAAGACATCAAGATGCTTCACTAAATTTCCATTCTTTAATAGCCCACTTCACTTCCTAATTTTAAGCAAGAAACTTTAAAAAGCGATTTCAGGGAATTTAAAGTAAATAGAAAAGTTCTATGCAGATGGAAAAAATATAAAAAATACATCCTAACAGCAAACTCTTACATCTCAAACAAAGGAAAAGGGACTGAGCTAAGTATGCCAGTGATCAGTAACCCTATCATCATATTCTCTCCTCTTCTCTCGCTCCCTCTGTCTCTTGTTCACTGCCACCCTCCTCTCCCTCACATATTTATGGAGTAAGGAAGCCTCTTGAATAACCTGAAAAGTAAAAAGAAATGTCCACTCAACACAATGTTTGTGAGTTTGTGGGTGGTCTGAGAGCTGGGCTCAAAGTCATGGCTTGGATCATTACTTGCATTTTTAATATCAACTGCATTTGCATAATTTTTTTCGTCAAGGTTTTTCCATTGATCTAAACTTACTCCAATCCATCAACTCTCTTGAAAAATAGCCAGCAATGATCTTTCTCCCATTTTGATTATTTCTTTCTTTGGTATAAGGGGTGTGTGTGTGTGTGTGTGTGTGTGTATGTGTGTGTGTGCACTTTTTTTTTAAATCACCAGCGATAGAAATTACTATTTTTGAAAATAAAGCCAGTGAGAGATATAAAGATGGAAGACACTAAATCAAAGTCAAGGGGAAAGGAAAGAAGAACTAGCCACAGGGTGTCCATTCCAAGTGGCTGCAGAAGTCAAGATGGACCAGCAGGGGTAATTTTTGTGGGTTATCCATCACTGAAGGCCTCAAGAAATACATCCTTCTCTTTGTCAACAGTTTCCCCACCCTAATATCTCCTTATAGATGAGAATAGTGGGTTGGGAGGTCATATTGATTCCCTCTTACCACATGGTGATTTATTTGCAAAACTGCTTGCAAAGCACTCAGCTGGGCGGGGGACACACGTGCTTCCAGTGTCCAGTTATCAGCAAAACACTACGTACATTCACCTCCAGTCACCTCTGAACACTTTCAAGTCATAATCTCATTCAGCATCTCTGGCTTACGAGATAAAGAGTATGTGGGCATTCATTCTGGGTAGATTTTTCTCTTTAATTTTTGACAAGAGTAGGCTTTAGATTCAGGCCTGATGGGGAAATGGCAGAATGTTCTTCCCTATTAATCTGCCTCATAATGAATAGCAAGTAAAATACGAGCCAGGCACTTTACGTCAGTTGTTCAATTCTCAACTCTTCAAGTTAGATAGATATATGTGTAGTTTTTTTTTTAAAAAAAAAAAATAAGGTCTTGCTCTTTGGCCTAGGCTGGAGTACAGTGGTGCATTCATAACTCATTGCAGCCTTGACCTTCTGGGCTCAAGCAATCCTCCCACCTCAGCCTCCCAAGGAGCTAGGACCACAGGTGTGCATTGTCATACCTGCCTATGTTTTTTTAATTTTCATTTTTGTAGAGATGAGATTTCAGTTTGTTGTCCAGGCTGACTTCAAACTCCTGACCTCAAGCAGTCCTCCTGCCTTGACCTCCCAAAGCACTGGGATTACAAATGCAAGCTACTGCACCTGATGAAGTTAAATATTTTTATCCCTATTTTATGGAAAAGAAAAATGAGGTCCAGAAAGGATATCTAGGCTGCCCAAGGTCATTGCTGTATGCAACTGACATTAATTAAACCTTTGCTTTGTGCCAAGCCTGGTCCTAGGCAGTGAAAATGCTTATACAAATTAGCCAGGGTCCCTGCCCTCAAGGAGTAGTGTGATGAGTGTGGGGCACATAGACATGAAGTACATGAAGTAGATAAAGGGAGGGATCAACACAGTGGCATATGAAGTAAAAAGAGTCATAGGATCAGGGAAGCTTCACTGTAGACCAGTGGTTCACAACCTTGGGTGCACCAGAATCACCTGAGGAGCTTAAAAATCCCTAGGTGGAAATACCATTTGAGCCAGCAGTCCCATTACTGGGTATATACCCAAAAGATTATAAATCATTTTACTATAAAGACACATACACATGTATGTTTATTGAAGCACTATTCACAATAGCAAAGACTTGGAACTAATCCAAATGCCCATGAATGATAGACTGGATAAAGAAAATGTGGCACATATACACCATGGAATACTATGCAGCCATAAAAAAGAATGAGTTCATGTCCTTTGCAGGGACATAAATGAAGCTGGAAACCATCATTCTCAGCAAACTAACACAGGAACAGAAAACTAAACACCACATGTTCTCACTCATAAGTGAGAGTTGAACAATGAGAACACATGGACACAG
>NW_012109030.1:3018017-3043516 GCF_000951045.1 Mandrillus leucophaeus | reverse complement strand
GAATTTTTTTAAGTTCTCCCAGGTGAGTTTAATGTGAAACCAAAGGCGAGAACCACTGATCTATGGTGAAGGTGCCCTGACCCAACTCTTGCCTGAGATGGTCTTCTTGGGCTGGGATTTAAAGGCTAGAATTGGATTTGTAGGCAGATAAAGGCATCGGGGCAATTCACACAGGAGTAAGAACATTATGAAGCCCAGCGAGGGAAGGTACAGGATATGATGTGTTTGGGGAACCAGCAGAGCTGAGAGAATGCAGAGATGAGGTTGGGGGATGAATGGAAACCTGATTGACCAGGTGGTGTGTTGAAGATTTATAGAGTCCTTGAAGGATTTTCACCAATGGCATGATCTGGTTCATGTTTACAAAGATTTTTCTGGCAACAGTGCAGGAATGGATTATAGGTGAGAAAGCAGATTGTGCAGAGGCTACTGCAGTAGACCAGGCGAAAAATTATGTGACCTAGATCTATGGTGACCAGCCTCCCCAGTTTGCCCAGGAATGTTCTTATTTTAGCACTGAAAGTCCTATGTCCTGGGTAACTCCTCAGTCCCGGGCAAACCAAGACAGTTGGTCACCCACCTAGACCACACCAGTAGCAGCATGGAGAATGGACAGATTTTAGAGATGCAGGGAGCAGAGCTGACTTTAGGGGTTAGGGAGTGGAGGCAGAACATCAAAGCTGACTACCTGGTTTCTGGCTTGAGAACTGGCAGAGGGGTGCTGTCACCATGACTGGAATCAGGGAGAGGGTTTAGTGGCACAGGCAGATATTACAGGCTTTGTTTTGAACCTACTCACTTCGGTGTGTCTTAAACAAAATCCAAAATTTGGATAATGGTACCCAAATATCCAACAATCCATTGGTCCATTTATTGAGCACCTAGGTGTCAATACTAAAAAGGTGTCAGGTACTAAAAAAATAAGACAGAAAAGGTGCTTGCCCTGTGGAGCTCTCAGTCCAGTGAGGGAGCGGGATTAAATCAATGACTTTAAGGCCAGGCGCGGTGGCTCATGCCTTTAATCCCAGTAGTTTGGGAGGCTGAGGCAGATGGATCACCTGAGGTCAGGAGTTTGAGACCAGCCTGGCCAACATGGTGAAACTCCGTCTTTACTAAAAATACAAAAATTAGCCAGATGTGGTGGTGTGTGCCTGTAATCTCAGCTACTTGGGAGGCTGAGGCAGGAGAATTGCTTGAACCCAGGAGACGAAGATTGCAGTGAGCCGAGATTGTGCCACTGCACTCCAGCCTGGCCAACAGGGCAAGACTCCATCTCAAAAAATCAATCAATCAATCAATGAGTTTACAAGAAGCTTTTTAAATCTCTGAATGCATTCACAGTCATGTCCTGCATAACGACACTTGGATCAACAACAGACCTCATATACGACAGTGATCCCATAGGAGTATGATACTGTATTTTTACTGTACCTTTTCTATGTTTAGATACACAAATGTCATTGTGTTACAGCTGCCTCCAGTATTCAGCACCATCACATGCTGTACAGGTTTGCAGTCTAGGAACAACAGGCTACAGCATCTAGCCCAGGTGTGCACTGGGCTACACCATCTAGGTTTATGTGAGTACACTCTATGATGTTCACACAATGATAAAATCACCTAACGATGCATTTCTTGGAACAGATGCCCATTGTTAAGCAGTGCAGGATGGTACTTCTCTGCTTTCACCATTTGCCCTGCTGTAATGTTACTGTTTTTGAGATGACCGAACATCTGCTTCCCTTGGAAAAGTAACAATTTCCACCTGTGGTCCCAAAGTAATTATTAATAACAACACTTTGCAATCTCGGAAGTGCCCCAGTTTCTATGGTGAAGTAGATAATGACCTAACTGCTCTCTATACCACCTCAATCACACTACTGATGTTATGCGTTCATTTTCTTACAACAGCTATCTCTCTGCACAGACATCATCGTTCAGCAGGTATCGACTAATTCCAAACCTGCAAGCAAGCATGAGGACATGAAGTAGACCTATTTCTCCACTCTATAAACCAGTCTCTCCCAAAGATCAGCAATTAATCAACTTGTCAGGGAGGCAGTGCTGTGTGGTGGGAAAATATTGATTGGTCCAGGAGTTCCCAGAGCTGTTTTTAATGGTGGCTTGGCCATTTACTAGATGCCATTTCATTTCCTGGCTCCCCAGTAAGTAGCCTTATCTTCAAATGGAAATAACTATATCTGCCTGGACTATTTTAGAGTGATGTTTTGAGAAACAAATGTATGTAAAAGTATTTCTAAACTGTGAACTGCTATATCAATGTAAGGTATTCTAAATATGAAACTAGAAGACACTTGATATTCTATATTGTAATTGACATAGTTAATCCACAATAGAATTCTTGCTGATGGAAACGTAGAATGTCTGAGTGCAAAGTACAAATATTTAGAAGGCATGTATAGTAATAATATCACATAATTAACAATATTCTTTAATAACATCATTAAATATATAACAAAATAATATATTCTATAGAATATATTATAGTGCATCTAATAATTATATATTGTATCTAATACATGTATTTTATCTAATATATCTAATATATATTTTATCTAATATGTTATATCTAATATATGTATTTTATCTAATATATAATATGTTCTAATATATTATATCTAATATATATTATATAGTACATCTAATATATATTATATAACTATATATTATATAATATATATCTAATAATTATTAGATACAATGTAGTCTATAGAACACATTATACATAATAATATATAGCATATTTTGTATACGATAAGGTATTAGGTATTCAGAAACCAAATACATTATTCAAATTGCATACAGCATTTGAACTTTCTTGGCTGTCACTATAACTTCTGTCACGGAAAAGAATATAAGCTGTAGTACACGCAATCAACCTCACCTGCCTTTTCAAAATCAAACAGCCCCCGAGTTGACCTAATGTATCTGATTCAATTTTGCATCAACAGAGATCACATTTTATCTCAATTTTGTTAGCAACATGCAAAGATCACTGAGATCTTTTGTTAACAAAATGCCATCAAGTTTCATACAAACCTGACTAAAATGATGTTAAGTAGAAATGATATCCAGCAAGATAGGCTTGTTTTACCCATGATGTTAAACTAGTTCCTAAATGCAGGATAGAGTGACACCAGTCTGTCCGTCTCAACCAGGAAATTATACTGGCAAATGATATATCAGGGGGCTCTTAAATATTAGAATAAATACCCTCAGCACTGGAGAAAGGTCGTCCAAAATAATGATAAGGTAAACTGTGGTTAATTCAGCTCCTATTGTCTAACTTATTTCTCTCACAAGCCTGAGAGGCAGGTTTTATCATTTCCATTTAACAAGGAGAAATTGGCAGCTCAAAGAGACTGTGCAACTTGCTCAAGATCAGACAGTGAGTAAATAGCCAAGACTCAAGTCCAAGTCTGTCTGATTCCAGACCCCATATACTTCTCAGCAAACCACACTGCCTCTCCACATTTTCTCTCTGAAGAGGTTTTTAAGTTGGCCATATTAACTGCATAAAGCCTTTGGAAGTATTTTCAATGAATGTCCTTGAAAAGAGTTTCTGGGCACCTGGTATTTAGAGAGGACTTTGGGAGGAGAATGGGTACCAAACCAACGTGTTCAACCCTTGAGCCACTGAATTAATAAGTGGGCTGCTAAACGCACCTACGTCAACTTGGGACTAGATTTGTTTAAGCTCACACATTTGGACTTCCTTTAAAAAACAAAATACTACTTCTTGTTCTGAAAACAATGCCAATCAATTTGTAATGAGATTACAATGTTTCGATAACAAGGGAAATAAATGTCCTGCCACCCACTGAATCAAAGATCCATTGCATCATGGCTTAATAAGCCACTGGGGGAAAAGTACATGGTTTCCATGATAATGAGTAGCACACTCATCCACACCAGAACTGTCCTGCACCAACTGCAACCCAATTATATTTCCCATACATTGGCCTATCCTGACCTACAGGGAGTTGGAAACATCTACTAAATCAAGCTTGTCCAACCTGCAGCCCACAGGCCACGCCGCGGCTTTGAAGGTGGCCCAACACAAATTCACAAACTTTCCTAAATATAATGAAATCTTTTTGTGAGGTTTTTGTTTTTTGGGTTTTTTGTTTGTTTGTTTGTTTGTTTGTTTTAGCTCATTAGCTATCGTTAGTGTTAGTGTATTTTATGTGTGGCCCAAGATAATTCTTCTTCTTCCAATGTGGCCCAGGGAAGCCAAAAGACTGGACACCTTTGAATCGTACCAGTGATTACTAAGAATGAGCAGGACCCGTGCTCCAGAAGCTAGGACACGTCTCCATTGCTCAAGCGGAGTGACAATTTGGGTCTATAAATGTTCCATTGATCCTGGCATTACTTTCCAGCTTTGTGCTTTTAAATTGTTCATTTGTCAAGTACCTTGGTAGTGAAATGCAGTGGACACAGTTGTATAAATCCTTTGAAGAAAACAAATTGATACACGCAATCTCCTCCCCTGGCACATAGAAGCCCATCTGCTCCAGCCGAATCTGCCAAGTCAGCAGAGTGAGTCTCGAGCCAGCCTGCATCAACTGCCACACTTGCAGGTGTCCAGCAAGATGTCGTCCACCTGCTGTCTCCAGCCTTCTCTTGCAAAAGTAGGTTATAGTTTGGTGTTCATTCTGAGGTCCTGTCCATTCTGGCAGATAAAATAAGTAGAATTTATTCCTCAAGAGCCAATGGCGTTTCGTGATAGGATAGATCAAGCACGTCCAACTGATGGCCCTACGCCACATGGGGACCAGGACAGCTTTCAAGGCAGCCCAACACAAACTCATAAACTTTCTTAAAACATTACGAGATTGTTTGCAATTTTTTTTTTTTCTTAGCCCATCAGCTATTATTCATGTTAGTAAATTTTATGTGTGGCCCAAGACAATTCTTCTCTCAATGTGGCCCCGGGAAGCCAAAAGATTTGACAGCCATGGTGGATGCTCATCTGTTGGAGCTATTTTGGGGTGGCCTTTGCTGAAAGCCATCTGGGGCCTCCAAGATGATTCCTCAGGATGTCTGTCTGACCAGTAGAGGAAGGAGATGACACTTTGGTTTCAGGTTCATTTTGGTTAAATGCCTCATTAACAGATAAGCAAGAACATTTGGGGCAAAAGATAGTATGCTTTAGAATGACTCTAGGAAAAATTCTCCAATTACAAGGGAATAAAGCATTGGACTGCACTGTTCAGTCCAATGAAAGAGAAAACTCCTTTTCATAGAATTTAGAGCAGAAGGGTAGCTGGAGTTCTGTCAGTCCTCTCTGAGCGAGGGCATACACTGGAAAGCCTTTCATAGTCAACTCCCAGGGATCTGTGATTGTCCAGCTTTACTAAGTGGGGTCTACAGTCCACCTCTAGGAAATGTAGCCATGGTCACACCTAAGATTTGGGGTTAGCATGACTACATTTCCTAATGACATTACTACATTTCTACCTTACTAAAATGTCCCAAAGGGCTATTATATATCTATTATGTTTTATTATTACAAGAAACCTAAGAGGAAGGTAGGGAATGATTATAGGTTAAATGCAATAAAATATCATGAGAGGTTTTATCTATGGTGCCTGGGAAAAGGGAAAAAGAAGAAGGGGAGAGAGTGTGTCTGCAGTTTCTTCCTTCCGGTGGGTTCTTGGTCTTGCTGATTTCAAGAATGAGGCTGCCGACCTCACGGTGAGTGTTACAGCTCTTAAAGATGGTGCGTCTGGAGTTGTTTGTTCCTCCCGGTGGATTTGCGGCCTTGCTGACTTCAGGAATGAAGCTGCAGACCCTCTCAGTGAGTGTTACACCTCTCAAAGATGGCGCGGATCCAAAGAGTGAGTAGCAGCAAGATTTATTGTGAAGAGCAAAAGAACAAAGCTTCCACAGTGTGGAAGGGGACCAGAATGGGTTGCCGCTGCTAGCTTGGGTGGCCAGCTTTTATTCCCTTATTTGGCCGGCCCATGTCCTGCTGATTGGTCCATTTTACAGAGTGCTGATTGGTCTATTTTACAGAGTGCTGATTGGTGCATTTACAATCCTCTAGCTAGACACAGAACGCTGATTGGTGCATTTACAATCCTCTAGCTAGACAGAAAAGTTCTCCAAGTCCTCATCCCACCTAGAAGCCCAGCTGGCTTCACCTCTCAGGAGCAGATAAAAAAGATGGAAGTCCACAAAGACAGCAATCCCCCTGTGTGGCAAAGCTTCTAAAACAGGTTGTAGCTCCAGAATATATTACAGCAGCCAGCCTTAAACTGGACAAGCTGAAAGGGAACTGAGAGATCTCCAGTTTGTTCTCTAGTTTTCAAGACACAAGCTCATAGACAGGAAGTGATTAGACCAAAGTCACATGTCAGGAGAGAGGCAGAACTGAAGAAAAACACAGGTAGAATCCAAAATTCATATTCTGCTGCATTGCTTATGAAAGTTAAAAGACACGATATGTTAACATCAACTTGTCAGCCTATTTATAGCAGACCTCTGGTGATTTGAGTAGTTCACCCCAATCTAAGGGACGAGCCAATCTGTTTGGGATGGCTTTCTTACAGACTCACAATTAAGACTCTATCCTTGATGTACTCTTCATCCTATTGCACTAAAGTGAATACTACTTTATATAAGAACAGTAAGTCCATTACCAAAAAATAAAAACAAGAAAAAAACACATTATCACTCAGTCTCCTTCACTGGTCCTATAAATCATTGCTATTTTCTGAGTCCAAGATCCATGAAAAACCTTCACTAAGTATACACATCATAAATCATTAACTGATCATTTCCAAAAAGTTACTTTAACTCTGGCCAGGGGTAAATATTCCTGGGATTCATGTCCAATCACAAGCATGCAATGTTATTTCAGCACATTCAACACTAGAATTTTGAAGGGTCATCTAAAAATAGACTCTCAATGACTGCGATGTGAAATCGTGCCCACAGAACAGCAGTTGAATGCTGTGGTTTAGAGCTGTAGAGAGACCCACTGAAGCCTTGATAATGTTGTCTCCCAGCACTCAGATAGGAAGCCGACACCAGGCAGCCTTGTTGGCAGTCTGGGGAAAGGCCACACACCAGACCTCACTGCCTGAGGAAGACGGGGAGTATGAAGCCTTGAGAGCCCAGAGACAGACAAGGAAAAGGGAAGGAGAAACGAAGGAAGCAAAAACAAGGGAGCTAAGAGGATTTCTCGGAGCACCATGAGGCCAGAGATCTTGTCAGGGCTCTGAGAAAAAACAGAGAGACTCCATCATCTCTGCCTCACAGTAGGCTCTTTTGTTGGGCTTGTAGGGTTTCTCTTGTATTCATATATTACAGAGGGGGAGTTAGGATGATATGGAGAGAAAAGGGAAGTGAGAGAGAAAGAGAGGAGTGGAGAGGGGAGAAGAAGGGAAAAAAGAATTTCCTCTCTATAGAAAAAACATTTTAGGCCAGGCGCAGTGACTCATGGGAGCACTTCGGGAGGTCGAGGTGGGCGGATTACCTGAGCTCAGGAGTTGGGGACCAGCCTGGGCAACACGGTGAGACCCTGTGTCTACTGAAAATACAAAAAATTAGCCGGACGTGGTGGCAGGCACCTGTAATCCTGGCTACTTGGGAGGCTGAGGCAGAAGAATTGCTTGAACCTGGGAGGTGGAGGTTGCAGTGAGCCGGGATCCTGCCGCACTCCAGCCTGGGCGACAGAGAGAGACTCGGCCTCCAAAACAAACAAACAAACAAAAAAGAAAGCATTTTATTTTCACAGGGAAATGCCCTAAGAAAAACTTATCTTCCCCAACCAAGAGGTTCCCCTGAAAACGTTTCCCAGGCTGCCCCAGCCCATGCAGTGCTGTGCTCTCTCTCCCATTCTCTCTCTCTCTCTCTCTCTCTGTCAATCTCTCTACTTCGTTGGCTAAACTTGGACCAGCCACCAGCACTGTGCCTCAGTTCATTTTTTTTTCCATCTGAAAAGGCAGTTTATCCCCCGACTGGTGACGATGTTATAAAATGTCCTGAACATCTTGGAACAACATGTATTCATGAATAAAAGCTCGGTCTCTAGGCGTTTCGTTCCACCGACACTGCAGCCGCTAATGCCACCACCGTAGAGTATTTCCCATGTGCCAGCACTGTGAGGACCAATTTACACACATGGTCTCGTTGGAATTTACTATATTTACACGTACAAATGTGCAGCAGGCAGGGAGGGGAGGAAGATTTCCCCATTCTGCAGCAAAGGAAGCTTGAATTCCAAAAAGCGAATTGACTCGCCCAACACCCCAAAGGTAATAAATGACTGGATTGGAACCCAAATCCACGTGTGACACCAGGGTGCAGGTTATCTTAGTCTTAAATGAGATAAGACGTAGCTATCAGAACAGCAAATCTGTTAGCAGTGGGAGTTAGGGAAAAGATAAGGTATAGTTCAGAGAAAACGAGGCACTATCCAGGTCACCACGGAGCTCATCCACTTATCCAGAGAATCAGTTATTGACTAGAAAGTGGTGTAACTGATGGCTGTCTTGAGGTGCAGGCCGGGCTTCCTCCTGACCTCAGCCTAAGCCCTGAACCTCCTTAGGGCTCTTTAAATCTTAGCTCTAAAATGAGATGGTCTCTCGGGATCCTTTCAACTCCAAAAGATTCCCTCAGGATTCCCAGCAGTAACCTATTTCTGCGCATCCTGAAGCGTGTCACACGCCACCTGAAAAAGGAGGGCAGAGGAGTGAATGCAAAATGAGGTCAGCAGCACCTGTGGGACTGCCTGTAGGCCTTGGGAAGGTAAGGTATCCGCACATTACCCCTAACACATGGATTGGGCCCTTTGGGTTGGTGTGCTACGTTTCCATTGATTATATTGTAACACTAGTTGCCGTCTGTTCTGGACATTGTTGCTGTATAACAAGCAACCCCAAAACCAGCAGTTTAAGGCAATGAATTTATTTTGCTCATAATTTTGTGGGTCAGGAATTCGGAAAGGACTCAGCTGGGCTATCTGACTCTCATGCATGTGCATCAGCTGGGGTAGCTTGGGTTGAAGGGGAGCCTTTCACCATGGCTTCCTCCTCCACGTACCTGGAGCCTCGTGGTTTACACTTTTCCCAGGTTGGTGGTCTCAGGATATTCATACTTCTAACATGGCAAGTGGCTTCTAAAACATGAAGGTAAAACCTGCCAGTCCTCTTAAAGGGTAGGTCCAGAAGTAGAACAACATTCATCGTACACACCCCATTGTGTAAAGCGATCACAGGGTGGCCCAGATTCAAAGGGAGGAGAAGCAGCCTCCACCTCTCAATGACAGGAGTGCTAACCTGCCATGGCGTCCTACCTTGGAATCTGACCAGAAAGGGCCCAGCCAACTGCTGAGTTTGGAGAAATTGGAATGATCCAGAAATGGGAAATTGAACTGATACATAGAACTATCCCCACTCAATGAGTACGGCAGGCGCTGGGGACAGACTCCACAGTTGCAGTTGGAGGACAAGGTATTTGTACCTGCCTGACATCCATGATCCATCCAGCTTTCTTCTGAAAACAGCACCTTGGGGAAACTTACTGCCTCAGCTCTCAGTCCATGGGTTGGGTAGAGGACTAATTTTACCCCTGGAATGTGTGACTTGGGCCTGACCAGTCATCATGACTGCCTGGCATATAGTAGGTGTTCATGATGAATGAATGAATGAATGAGCGAGTGAGTGAATAAACGGAAAATATTTCATTTCCCAGACCACAAGGATTGTTTTAGGGATAGATACATAATTCAAGTCCTACAACTTGTGCTAGAAAGAGGTATTCTCTCTATGCTGAACTTGGAGTTGCGGGCATGTATTCCTAGAGCCAGTGAGAGACACCATAAAGTGAATCCCTGCAGGGGACTGGAGCTGGCCCAGGGGAAAGAAAAGCCAAGAGACAGAAAGAGCAAGACAGAGTCCTGATGACATTGTTTGACATCCAGCTATGTCTAGTTGGTCTATCCCCTGGATTATTCACTTGAATGGCTGAAATTTATGCACTGACATCAAATGGTGGAGAAGATATGGAGCAACAGGAATGTTCATTCACTGCTTGTGGGAATGCAAAATGGTACAGCTACTTTGAAAGACAGTGTGGCAATTTCTTTTTTTTTTTTTTTGAGACGGAGTCTCGCTCTGTTGCCCAGGCTGGAGTGCAGTGGCTGGATCTCAGCTCACTGCAAGCTCCGCCTCCCAGGTTTAGGCCATTCTCCTGCCTCAGCCTCCCAAGGAGCTGGGACTACAGACGCCTGCCACCTCCCCTGGCTAGTTTTTTGTATTTTTTAGTAGAGATGGGGTTTCACCGTGTTAGCCAGGATGGCAATTTCTTACAAAGCTAAACATAGGCTTACCATATGATCCAGAAATTGTGGTCCTTGATATTTACCCAAATGAGTTGAAAAGTTGAATTCACACAAATACCTACACGTGAATGTTTATAGGAGCACTATTCATATTCACCAAAACTTGGAACCAACCAAGATGTCCTTCAATAGATGAATGAACAAACACACATGTGGAACATCCAGACAATGGCCTACTATTTAGGTATAAATGGAAATGAGCTATCAAGGCACAAAAAGACATGGAGGAACCCTGAACGCGTATTGCTAAGTGAAAAGCCGGTCTGAAAAGGATACATACTATGTGATTCCAACTTTACGACATGTTGGAAAATGCAAAACTATACAGACAATAAAATGATCAGTGGTGGCCATTAGGGTTGGGGGGAAGGAGGCATAGGTGGAGAACAGAGATTTTAGGGCAGTGAAACTATCCTGTATGATACTGTCATGGTGGAAAAGTGACTTTATGCATTTTTCAAAACCCATACAACTACACAACACAAAGAGCTAACCCTAATGTGTATATGAGCTTTAGTTAATAATAATGAACCAATATTGTTTCATCAATTGTAATCAATGTACCACATCAACAAAAGATGTTAAAAATAGGGAAAACTGTGTGCATGGGGAGGGGACAGTAAGAGGGGATTATGGAGGCACTCTGTGCCTCCCGTCAATTTTCCCATAAACCCAAAACTGCTTTAAAAGACAAAGTCTATTTTTAAAAGGAGCTAGACAGAGTCCTGATGATATCATTTGTTATGCAGCTGTGCCTAAAAATAGTCTAGCCCCTGGACTATTCAGCTGCAAGTCAATACATCCTCTTTTTAGCTTAGGCAAGTGTGGGTTCATTTTCTGTCACTTGTGATCAAAAATGTTCTGTTAGGTGTTAAAAGTAAATCCTGTCTGGCGGCCAGGAAACAATGTGTGAAAACTACAACAGGACCTGATTGGGCCCTGAGAACAGTCAGCAGGTGACATTAGGATTTTCCAACAAGCAGACAGCACTGGGATGGGACTCCCCCTGGCTTTGGGAGTCAGAGGAGTGGCTGGCAAGATGACAGCCAGAATCAGGTTGCCAGGTGAGAGTTTGGGGGCAAGAACCTGGGCTAGAGAAAGAGGAATGAAAAGAGCGAGGCAGGAGCTGAGATACTGAGCAGATACTGAGATTGTCAAGACAATCTGCTCACGAGTGTCAGACTAGTGATGCCTAAAGCCAGGCACCTGGAAGAAGAGGGAGAATGACCTGCAAGGGGGCTTCTTTGCCCCACATGAGAGCAAGAAGAGAGGAGGGCAAGAGAGGAGCCCCGTGTTTAGGCCACAGAGAGCATCCACTAAGGTCACTGCACCAGCCTATGAAGAAGTCTTTGAGGGAAAGCAGCACTGAGTGGAGAAAGGTGTGAATCCCTGCATCTCCAGGAGGGATGGAGGATACCCTCTGCCCAGTCAAACACTGACCCCAGATCTGAGCCCCAAGGAGAGTCTGTTTTAAATACATTTCTTGAAAACCCACCAGTTCCTTCAAATCCAGTCACCAGCACTGTTATTTTTTTCTTATGTTACATGTGACAAAATGGTGTTATTCTTCCCCTCTTTGTCTTTCCATGCGTAACTCCCCAACTTTCTGAATAAATTTTGCCCATGAATTAACAATTCTGTCTCTTGGCTTTTCTTATCCCTGGGCCAGCTCTAGTCTCCTGCAGGGATTCACTTCACGATGTCTCTCATTGACTCTAGGAATACATGCCCACAATTCCAAGTTTAGCATAAACTAACAAGTGCTACAGAATTACCTGCAGGTAATATTTTCACAGGTGTTTGGGGATTTTTGTTTGTTTTTGTTTTGTTTTGTTTTGAGAAAGGGTCTTGCTCTGTGGCCCAGACTGGAGTGCAGTGGCACAATCATGACCCAACTCACTGCAGCCTCAACCTTCTGGGCTCAGTCCTCCCACCTTGGCCTCCTGAGTAGCTGGGACTACAGGTGCATGCCACCACACCCAGCTCATTTTTATTTATTTATTTATTTATTTTTGTAGAGGCAAGGGTCTCACAATGTTGCCCAGGCTGGTGGTGAACTTCTGGTCCCAATCAATCCTGCCTCTGCCTCCCAAAGCGCTGGGATTACAGGTGTGAACCACCACCCCCGACTCAGTGTGTGTTTTGACATCAGATGATGCTGACAAAGTACATTATTAATGCTGCTTGCAATGGGCTTACTGAGATCAGCAATCACTGTCTGTTTGTTCACTGATGAACTGAAAGCAGTGTCTGGGATAGAGTAGCCACTCAGTAAATATTCGTGAAATGCTGGATGAGCTATTTCTCTTTTCCTCGTTGGCTGAGATGAAGGGAGAGAAAGATAAGAGTGACAGTGGCTTGCATACATTCAAAGACCAGCATCTGCCTGGCAAGAAGATGCTGGAGAGGTAGTAATGGCCATATTTCATATTTTAGCAATTCCACTGTGGATTCAATATCTCCTCTTAGCTCCTGCCCTATCTCGTTTCTTCTTTTTCATAATTAAGCTTCCTGAAGAATATTCTGCACTTCTTAACTCCACTATTTGACTTTCCTTCTCTCCTTTACGTACTGTAATCCTCCTGACCACCACTCCACAGAGACAACCCTCACAAAGGTCACCAATGACGTCTTTCCACCAGGATCAAATGCACACCTTTTAATCTCTGAGTTTCTTGATCTTCCTACTTCCTCTTTCTTAAAGTTCTCTCTTCTGTCAGCTTTCACTCTTCTGGCTTTCTTCCCACCTCTGTTAGTTTGACCCTTCTCAGTTCCTTCACTGGCTCCCTTTACTCTGTTTTTGTTTGTGTTTTTTTGTGGGGTTTTTTTGTTGTTGTTGTTGTTGTTGTTGCTTTGTTTTCTTTTGTTTTTTAAGGTGGAGTTTTGCTTTGTTGCCCAGACTGGAATGCAATGGCGTGATCTTGGCTCACCACAACCTCCACCTCCCAGGTTCAAGGGATTCTCCTGCCTCAGCCTCAGGCATGTGCCACCACACACGGCTAATTTTGTATTTTTAGTAGAGACGGGATTTCTTCATGTTAGTCAGGCTGGTCTCAAACTCCCGACCTCAGGTGGTCTGCCAACCTCGGCCTCCTAAAGTGTTGGGATTACAGGTGTGAGCCACCGCGCCTGGTCTACTCTGATCTTTAAATGCTAATGACCCATGCCCAGGTGGTCTCCTTTGACCTCTTCCCTCTGCTTATTCTACAGTCACCCTAACACTCCCTAACCAGCTACATTCAAGACTCCAAGGGTGACCAAGATGTTGAGTCTCCAACCCCTATCTCCAGGTTAGACTACTTTCCTCAGATTCAGATCTGCCTGTCCCTCTGGCCACCAGCTATCTCCATTCCAATGCCTCACAGGCATCTCAAATTCGCTCTTTCCAAAACCAAACATACCCTCTCTCCTCCAAATCTATGATGTCATTTTCCACATAACTGCCCCAGCCATTAAGCTACAAGTCATCTGTAACTTCTCTCCCTCTCGTAAATCTCTCATTTAATTGGTTATCAGGTGCCACACTGTCTTCCACAATAGTTGAAGTAATTTACATTCCCATCAACAGTGTAAAAGCATTCCTATTTCTCCACAGCCTTGCCAGCATCTGTTGTTCCTTGACTTTTTAACAAAAGAGAGACTATCTAACACCATTCTGAGATGGTCTTTCATTGTGGTTTTGATTTACATTTCTCTAATGATCAGTGATATTGAGCTTTTTTTCATATGTTTGTTGGCTGCATGTATGTCTTCTTTTAAGACGTGTCTGTTCATGTCCTTTGCCCACATTCTAATGGGTTTTCTTGTACATTTGTTTAAGTTCCTTGTAGATTCTGGATATTATACCTTTGTCAGATGGATAGATTGCAAAATTTCTCTCCCATTCTGCAAGTTGTCTGTTTGCTCTGATGATAGCTTCTTTTGCTGTGCAAAAGCTCTTTAGTTTAATTAGATTCCATTTGTTAATTTTTGCTTGTGTTGCAATTGTTTTTGATGTTTTCATCATGAAATCTTTGCCTGTGCCTATGTCCTAAATGGTATTGCCTAGATTTTCTTCTAGGGTTTTCATAGTTGTGGGTTTTACATTTAAGTCTTTAATCTATCTTGAGTTAATTTTCGTGTAAGGTATAAGGAAGGGATCCAGTTTCAATTTTCTGCATATGGCTAACCAGTTCTCCCAGCACCATTTATTAAATAGGAAATCATTTCCCCATTGCTTGTTTTTGTCAGATTTGTTGAAGATCAGATGGTTGTAGATGTGTGGTCTTATTTCTGAGATCTCTACTCTGTTCCATTTGTCTGTGTGTCTGTTTTTGTACCAGTACCATGACGTTTTGGTTACCGTAGCCTTGTAGTATAATTTGAAGTCAGGTAGCATGATGCCTCCAGCTTTGTTCTTTTCACTTTCAATTGTCTTGACTATATGGGCTCTTTTTCGGTTGCATATTATTTTAAAGTATTTTTTTCTAATTCTGTGAAGAATGTCAATGGTAGTTTAATGAGAATAGCACTGAATCTATAAATTACTTTGGGCAGTATGGTCATTTTCACAATATTGATTCTTCTTATCCATGAATATGGAATGTTTTTCCATTTGTTTATATTCTCTCTGATTTCTTTGAGCAATGGTTTGTAGTTCTCCTTGAAGAGGTCCTTTCCTTGTTAGCATTTGCATTTGGTGAGGAGTGTTTTACTTCCAATTATGTGGTTAATTTTAGAGTGAGTGCCATGTGTCACTGTGAAGAATGTACATTCTGTTCCTTTTGAGTGGAGAGTTCTGTAGATATATATCAAATCCACTTAATCCAGAGCTGAGTTCAGGTTCTGAATATGCTTGTTAATTTTCTGTCTCAATAATCTGTCTAATATTGACTGTGGGGTGTTAAAGTCTCCCATTATTATTGTGTAGGAGTCTGAGTCTCTTTGTAGGTCACTAAGAACTTGTTTTATGAATCTGGGGTGCTCCTATATTGAGTGCAAATATATTTAGGATAGTTAGCTCTTCTTGTTGAGTTGACTCCTTTACCACCATTATGAACGCCTTTCTTTGTCTTTTTTGATCTTTGTTAGTTTAAAGTCTGTTTTGCCAGAAACTAGAATCACAACCCTGCTTCTTTCTGGTTTTCATTTGCTTGGTAAACTTTCCTCCATCCCTTTATTTTGAGCCTATGTGTGTCTTTGCATGTGAGATAGGTCTCTTGAATCAGCACACTGATGGGTTATGACTCTTTAGCCAGCTTGCCACTCTGTGTCTTTTAATTGGGGCGTTTAGCCCACTTACAATTAAGGTTAATATTGTATGTGTGGATTTGACCCTGTCATCATCATGCTAGCTGGTTATTTTGCAGACTTGTTGAGTAGTTGCTTCATAGTGTCACTGTTGTTTGTATTTCAGTATGTTTTTGCAGTGGCTAGTAATGGTTTTTCCTTTCCATATTTAGTGCTTCCTTCAGGAGCTCTTGCAAGGCAGGCCTGGTGGTGATGTATTTCCTCAACATTTACTTGTCTGAAAACGATTTTATTTCTCCTTTGCTTATGAAGCTTAATTTGGCCAGATATAAAATTCTGGGTTGGAAATTCTTTTCTTTAAGAATGTTGAATATTGGCCCCCAATGTCTTCTGACTTGTTGGGTTTCAACTGAGAAGTCCACTGTCAGTCTGATGGGTTTCCCTTTGTAGGTGACCTGACCTTTCTCTCTGACTGTCCTTAACATTTTTTCTTTCATTTCAACCTTGGAGAATCTGATGACTGTATGTCTTAGGGTTGATCTTCTCATGGAGTATCTTACTGGGGTTCTCTGAATTTCCTGAATTTGAATGTTGACCTGTCTTGTCAGGTTGGGGAAGTTCTGGATGATATCCTGAAGTATGTTTTCCAACTTGGTTCTATTCTCCTTGTCTCTTTCAAGTACCCCGATCAGTCGTAGGTTCAGTCTTTTTACATAATCCCATCATTCTTGGAGGTGTTGTTCATTCCTTTTCATTCTTTTTTCTCTAATTGTGTCTGCCTGTCTTATTTCAGCAAGATAGCATTTAAGCTCTGAAATTCTTTCCTCCACTTGATCAGTTTGGCTACTGATACTTGTGGTTGCATTGTGATGGTCTTGTGTTGCATTTCTCAGCTCCATCAGGTCATTTATGTTACTCTCTAAACTGGTTATTCTGGTTAACAGTTCCTGTAATGTTTTATCTTGGTTCTTAGCTTCTTTGCATCAGGTTAGAGCGTGCTCCTTTAGCTCAGTGAAGTTCATTATTACCCACCTTCTGAACCTGACTTCTGTCAATTCATACATCTCTGCCTCTGCCCAGTTCTGTGCTCTTGCTGGAGATGTGTTGTGATCATTTGGAGAAGAGGCACTCTCATTTTTGAGTTTTCAGCATTTTTGTTGCTTCTTTCTCATCTTTGTGAGTTTATCTAGCTTCAGTCTTTGAGGCTGCTGGCCTTTGGATGGAGTTTTGTAAGGATTTTTTTGTTGACGCTGTTGTTGTTGTTGCTTTCTGTTTGTTTTTCTTTTACCATTCAGGCCCCTCTTCCATATGGTGGCTGTGGCTTGCTGGGGGTCCACTCCAGACCCTATGCATCTGGGTTCCTCTCACACCTGGAGGTGTCAGCAGTGGAGGCTGCAGAACCACAAAGATGGCTGCCTGCTCCTTCCTCTGGGATCTCTGTCCCAGACAGGCACCAACCTGATGCCAGCAGGAACACTCCTGTATAAGGTGTCTGGCAACCCCTGTTTGTGGGGGGTGGGTCTCACCCAGTCAGGAGGCACAGGATGTGGGACCCAATTAATGAAGCACTCTGGCTGCCTCTTGGTGGAGGGGGTGCACTGTACCCCCATGATTCTTCATATTCTTCGGAATAAAATCCAAATTTCTCAGCAAGCCATGCAACGCTCTTATTATCTGTCTCTGCCTGTCCCTGCGTCCCTAGCCCCACCAAGTTCCTTGCAACCACATGCGGCCACAGTGAAGTTCTTCTTCCTGAAACACACTCACTCTCCTTTGCCCTGGCAATTCCCAATTATCCTTCAAGATTCAATTTATGTGTTGCCTCCTCTGATGAGGTGGCTCAGTGCATACTTCCATCAAAGCACTTACTATACCATTCTTATTTTGTTTACTTGTCTGTTTTCCCAACTAGACTGTGGGCTACTTAAGAAGGTCATTTTCTTCTATCTCTATATTTTCAGAAGTAATCACAGTGCCTGGCTTGTAATAAGTTCTCAAAAAATGTATGTTGAATGAATGAGTGAATGTCGTCAAGTTGGGAAGCAGCACGCAGGGGTCAAGGTCAGTTCTAATAGATGGTAGTGCACATCTGTCATTCTTTTTGGCCACCTAGTATCTGAACTTTCCTTCTATGTCTATGGAATTCCTCACTTTGAGTTTCAGGAGGAAGCAGAGCCTACCTCCCACTCTAGATGCTGATGATATCAGTAGCTCACTAGTCCCGTCTTTCCTGTATCTGTGGCATTGGCTCTGACCTGACTTCCTACAATCCCAGGTATGTCCCCTCCCCAAGACTGAATGGGAAGCTAGCAGCTTAAAGTAGAGGAACTGGAAACAGTGTCCACTAAGCAAATTTGCATTCCTGGCCTGACAACAGTGGTCTGGTGTTGCCAGCTAGCAAAATCAGAGGACCAGGCTGCAGCCTCTGAGGTCAAAGTCGCAGCAGAGCTGTCACCAGGCTGGGTCTGCAGCAGTCTGGGGTATGGGTCCCAGGATGTCAGCCCAGAGTCTAATTCTCCAATGTCCTGGTGACTCCATTTCTATTGCTTGCAACTACAAACCCTGACTGATACCGAGAGGTTTTGAAGGTACAGCTTGTCACCAAAATGTAGCACAATGAAAACCAGGTAAAATTCCAGGGCCCTCAAAGCCTGAGCAACCCCCAGAGGGACCATGTGGCCTCCTTGCTTGAGCACCCACTGGCCTGGATTTTACCCCCTTCTTCCTCAAAGCAGGGTGTAAGAATAGATCTGATTATACCTTTGGGATCTAGAGTAACTTTCCTTTAAAATAAGAAAAAGCCAGAATGCTAGTCATAGAGCCCAAGCCTTTGTGTTCTCTGGTGTGCTCAGAGTTCAGCACCAGATGAGAAAATCCAAGGGCTGCGACAGGCTGGAGTTTAGTGCCAGCCACCCTTTCCGAAAGGGATGAATTGCCAAGGTGGAAAGGCTATGTCTGTAAGCCAGGAAACAATGCCACTTAGAAGAAACAGAAACCCAGACTGTGTGGTCTGCCAGACTCTTAAAAGCCAGCTTGTCTGAGGACCCAGGGCCTGAGTGAGACTCTGAGGGTTGGCTGCTGGGTGGAAGGCTGTGCCCTCCATGTGACCTAATGCACTGTCAGCTCAGCGCCACCAGTGAGGTCTTCCTTCCCCTTCCCCCTCTCAATCAATCTGGCAGTGCCTTGTCCCTTCGTCCTGGCTAAAATCTATTCAGCACATCAAAGCTAGACTGTGAGTTCATCCATTTACTAAAACACATACTTCATTATATAATAATTTCCCCTGGCCTAGCACTCTTTCTCCCTGGTCAAATGAATAATGTAACAGCCTTACTAGAACAAAGTCATGACCAAAGTTCACATCCCAGCCACAGCGAGGCCTTCACAGAGATGGGAACCAAGCCAGCAGCCGAGGAGCTGCTTATCCATATCCCTCTATCTGGACCATGTCTCCCCATTGCCCTCTTCCATCCCAGAGAGCAGGGGCACCAAGAGCCCACGCATCCCAATCATATCCTCCCCACTGTCCCGCTGAAGTCCCTGCAATTGCCAGCATCCATGTCTTTTGAGAAAAGGTACAGTTCCAAAACCACATTATGCCAACACAAATGTGTTATGGAGGGGTCATGAGAGCCACTGGCACATCCAGAGAGAATTCCTGAGAGAATGAAAGCTAAGGTCAGAAACAGGTAAGGAAAGAAATGCCTAATCCCATCTGGGAACGCCAGGAAGCCTGTCATGCACGAGGCACCTCAGAGGCCATCCTGAAGAGCCAGGGTGTGGGGCCTAAGGCACCTGGGAACTCCAGGAGTAGGAAGCGAACAGCTCCAGTGAGGAGGTCACCCAGGAAAAAATCACCTGGGGCCAGAAAAACAAGCTGGAAGCAAAGCCAGGATGAAACCCCATTGGTAGCATCCTCAAGGCTTTCTTATGAAAGAAGAATTGCTCTCACCCACAGGCGTCTTCTAAAGGTATCCCCCAAGACAACTGCCTGTGGTCAAAGCCAAGATGTGGAGCATGGGGTATCTTTGGAAACCAGGGGAGCTGCATCATAATGGAAAGACATAAACATGGAACTCCCTGGAAAAGCATTTTTTTAAAGCACTGCAAGCCGGGCATGGTGGCTCAAGTGTGTAATCCCAGCACTTTGAGAGAGCAACGTGGGTGGATCACTTGAAGTCAGGAGTTCGAGACCAGCCTGGCCAACATGGTGAAACCTTGTTTCTATTAAAAATACAAAAATTAGCTGGGCGGGATGGTGCACACCTGTAATCCCAGCTACTCAGGAGGCAGGAGAATCGCTTGAACCCGGGAAGTGGGGGTTGCAGTGAGCTGAGATCATACCACTGCACTCCGGTCTGAGCAACAGAGTGAGACTCTGTCTCAAAAATAAAATAAAATAAAACAGCACTGCAAAGCTATCAAAGGCAACACCATTCTAGTCTCCGTTGGATGTGTGGCTCACGCCTGTAACCCTGGCACTCTGGGAGGCTGAGATGGGAGAATTGCTTGAGCCTAGGAGTTTGAGACCAGCCTGGGTAACATAGGGAGATGCTGTCTCTACAAAAAAGTTTTAAAAATTACCTGGGTGGGGCTCGGAGTGGTGGCTCATGCCTGTAATCCCGGCATTTTGGGAGGCTGAGGTGGGCAGATCACCTGAGGTCAGGAGTTCGAGACCAGCTTGTACAACATGGCAAAACCCTGTCTCTACTAAAAATTCAAAAATTAGTTGGGCGTGGTGGCAGGTGCCTGTAATCCCAGCTATGCAGGAGGCTGAGGCAGGAGAATCACTTGAACCCAGGAGACAGACGTTGCAGTGAGCTGAGATCGCCCCACTATACTCTAGCTTGAGTGACAAAGCAAGACTCAAAGAAAAAGAAAATATCTGGGTGATGTGGCTCGCATCTGCAGTCTGCAGGAGGCTGAGTCGGGAGGATGGAGTCAACCTGGCCTTTGAAAGCCTACAGTCTTGTAGTCGGGGGAATGGAGTCAACCTGGTGCTCTAATGGCACCACTGGAGCGCAGTGGCACAATTATAGCTCACTCCTGGTTCCTTGAGCCCAGGAGTTTAAGGCTGCAGTGAGCTGTAATTGCACCACTGCACTCCAGCCTGAGTGACAGAGCAAGATTTATCTCTATTAAAAAGTAAAGAAATGAAAAACATTCAGATCTATGAAAAGTACAAACCCAGCATACTACTTTTATTGATATTGCACAGGGGACATCACAGAGCTGTAGGACCTGCAATCTAGCCCTTAGACCCAGGCAACCAGGGACTTCTCCCACAGCGCTTAGTTAGAGAGACCCCACTCAGAGTCCTCAGGGCCAAGAGACACACCCACCCTGCACCTGTGCCTCTTCTAAACCATGCTCCAGATACTTGGGGCCCAGGAATGTCCTGACCAAAACACTCCATGTGGGGCCTTCCTCCTCAGGTGGGCCTCAGGCTCCTGGTGGATCTCACGGCAAGGGTGCATGCTTCTAGAGGGGAAGGGGGTGCCAAGGGTGGCTTTTTGGAGAGGGATGGGACAGAGTGAGAATCTGCAGGCTGTGGGGTGCATGGGTAGATGCTGGACACCCCTCAGGGTGCCATGAGGAATCAGGGGGGGCACGATGGGGGAGCTTGGCCTCGGGCTTTTTCACTCTTGCTCCAATTCTGCAAACATCAGGGGCAGACCTGCCCAAGGCACGGTTTCCATGGTGGCACATCTGGGAGGGGCCTGGCCCCATGTGCTGTTGACACCCGCTAGATAATGAGGAGGAAGAGCATGGGCCCCAGCTGGGCAGATGGGCTCTGCACATCTGCTGCTTCCCTTCCTCATTAGGGTCCCAGGGGAGAGGCGGAATCCAGACACAAAGATCCCACCCCAGCCTCCCCAAGGAGGATGCGCCAGTACAGATCCTCACACATGGGTTTCCAATGCAACTCTCTTTGTTATTAAAACGAGAGGGCATTTTGGGAATATGTTTGATATTTGTACAGTTTCGGATATACAGCCCTTGTCTGCCAGGAGCTAAGTGTGCTCAGACCATACAGCACGGTCTGTGCTTGCTTTTGTGAGCTGAACAGTCCAGCTGGGAAACCACCACTGACAAGGGGAGTCTGAAAACCTGGGCTGAGAAACACTGGGCAGAGCTCCCAGGGAAGACAGGTTGAATGGAGTGAACTTATATGGAATTTTTTTTTTCTTAGAGACAGGGTCCAGCTCTGTCACCCAGACTAGAGTACAGTGGTGTGATCAGAGCTCATTACAACCTTTAACTTCTGGGCTCAAGCGATTCTCCGACTTGGCTTCCCAAAGTGACGGAAATTACAGGCGTGAGCCACTACTCCCGGCCTCCTTATATGGAAATCATTTGAAAGAAAGTGTGAGGAGTCCTGGGATTCCTGGAGAGATCTATCACCCCTGCACAGTTGATTCTAGAGTTGACTCTGAGCTCCGCCTGCCTGGTCTACAGCCCTGAGAGCTGCAGGGCCAAGAGCATGAGGAAGTACTAGGCTGCTGAAAGAAGGTTGTAATGCACCTAGATGAAGCCCAGGCCTGGGCTTCCGCTTCCACCTCCAAAGGAAGTAAAGGGCTGGGAACAAGACCCGTGAGTTTCCCAAATGGCTGGGAAGACAAGAAGGTTGCAAAACGAATGAAGGGAATCAGAAAAGAGGTTTAATCCACGGCACCTCCCTTGCTCTGGGTTTCCGATGTTTTTGAAATACCCCCTGGTTTCCCTATTGTGATATTTACTGGGCCAGGGAGGATTTTTTTTTCCATATCAGACTGATGTCACCCCCAGCCTGTTGGTTTCTCCATATCCCATCTGCTGAGGCAGCAGACCCCCGCAGGGAGCCTGAGCCATGGGCTCTGGCCAGAGACACAGGCAATCCTTCCTGTTTGTGCTCAGCCTGGAAAGTGATGCCTGGAAAAAGGGACTAAACCAATCTCCCTGACTTCAGGGCTTCTCCCCTTTTGCTCCTCTCTCACCTCTTCGTGGGTGATCATTTCTGAGCCTCCCTCCCAGGGAAGAAGGACAGAGTGCCTGGAAGGGATCCAGCTTTGCAGGTTCTCAATCCCGTACACTGAAAGGTTTCCCTCTCTCATTCTACTGGAAAAACATTCAGAAGAGAGTTTTGCTTCCTTTCTAGGACCTAGTCCAGATACAAAGACATATAGGTTCTAATAAACCCTAGTTGTGAATAAGAAGAGTTTCAGTATAGGACGCAAACTATCAATTCTGGTGTAAGTAAACCATGCTATGAAGTTTAATCGCATCATGTATGGGGGACCTCTGTGTGGGTGAGAATCTGTTGGCGACTATAAGATGAATGCATCACTCATAAAAGCTGGCCGGGTGTGGTGGTTCACAACTGTAATCCCAGCACTTTGGGAGATGGAGCCAGGTGGTTTGCTTGAGCCACAGGAGTTCAAGACCAGCCTGGGCAATGTGGCGAGACCCCATCTCTACAAAAAATATAAAAATTAGCCAGGTGTGGTGGCACATGCCTGTGGTCCCAGCTACTTTGGAGGCTGAGGCCAGTGGGCTGCCTTAGCCAAGGAGGTTGAGGCTGCAGTGAGCTGTGATCATGCCACTGTGCTCCAGCCTGGGCAACAGAGCAAGACCCTGTCTCAAAAAAAAAAAAAACAAATGACTCATAAAAGCTCAGCTATTCAAATAACACATTGTATAAGAGAAATGCCAAGACTGGGTAATTTTTATCCACTAAGTGTAATTTTAATAAAGTATCAGTGCTCCCAAAGTACAAAGCTGGCCCTGTAAAGTTTCTATCTCAAAAGTTATTTATGGCATTATCAAAAAGATGGTAAAAAGAGTAATCATAGATGTCAGTGTGTAGACACACATAGGCACAAACACAATACACACACAAACGCAGGCATAGCACACACACATGTTCACACCTGCACACAAAGGTATACACTCAGAAACATACATACGTATCAACACACACATAGAAAGTTTTTATGACCACCCTTTCCCCAGCAACCCAAGGTCTGCCACTGGTTCCTAACCAGGATAGCAATGGCGACAAGGAGTGATGGATGGGAGCATAAAACCCCGTTACATCAAAGCCATGAAGATTAGATTAAAAACCAAGTTCTCCCTCCCTATCCCGACACCTTCTTCATGGGCAGGTCTTCCTCAAACTTGCTGATGCTCAGGTGAAATTCACAATACACAGGAAGAACTTCTAAATTTTACCAGACAGCACCATTGTAGTTATTTGATGCTTAGTTAACTCCAAAGTGAAATTGAGCTCATCTTTTTCAGTTTTCCTCGGATCCATTATGTTTGTTGTGTGTAGATGGGTGGGAAGAAAATGAGGGGAAAGGAATGAAATAAAAGGGTAAATGTTTCCACGACTGATGTTTGTTTATTTCAATGTTTTACTTCACATCTGTTCTTCCATGGGAATGATAAATGTTACTGTTTCTCAAAGAAGAGAAGAAAATATTTCCATTTCAGTAACCAGAGAACGTATTTTATGATCTGTTTCCCCAAATTTCAACATCTTCCCCCTACCCATATAAAATATAGCAAATACAATGGTTAAAAAAAAATCATCTTGAATCCAACTAACGAATTTTTTCTATCACAGATGAAAATTTTTTTTTTGGTTTTTCTTTTTTTTGAGACAAAGTCTTGCTGTCACCCAGGCTGGAGTGCAGTGGCACCATCTCAGCTCACTGCCACTCCCGCCTCCTGCATTCGGGAGATTCTCCCCGCTCAGCCTCCCTAGTAGCTGTGATTACAGGCATGTGCCACCATGCCCAGCTAATTTTTGTATTTGTGGTAGAGACAGGGTTTTGCCATGTTGGCCAAACTGGTCTCAAACTCCTGACCTCAGGTGATCCACCCCCCTCGGCCTTCCGAAATGCTGGGATTACAAGTGTGAGCCACCAGTGAAAATTCTTGAAGGGGAAATGAATCCAATTAATTTGTGAAATGCATCTGCAGGGGTCATTGAGCCTCTTCTGAGTCCACGATGCCCCATCCTGCTGAATGGCATGTGCGATGGGAAAGATTTCATCACTCCAGCTCCAGAGATGAGATCTGACTTGACTAATCCAAGCAGAGTGGTCTTATCCCTTACACACGAGGACAGTAGAAGAAAGTCCACACATTTTTCTATGGTTGGAAAAGAAATGTGTCCTCTCCCTGCTAATCTCTCTCCTCCAGCTGAACGAGGATGTGATGATCCAAAACCCTAAGAACTACTGGCAGCCACATGGCCACCACGAGGGAAGTCAGCTTCACCACAAGGGAAGTCAGCTTCTCCCCTCGTGGTGGCCCGTCTTCCGTGCCATCTTTGAGCCACTGTATCAAGCCACTGTGATGGCTGCCCTGACTCGGGCCTTTTCAGTAACAAAAGGTGTACTTTTCTTAGTCGTTTAAGCTGTGATTTCTGCCAGTAAGATACAAATGCACCTTTATAGGTACAGCAGGTCCGTTATGTTTCTGCAACCATATGGACAATTTTATTTTTCTTATTGCAATCCATGACATCCTGCATCCTTAGTGCAATCCACTACATCCATTACATTCACAAACTTCTTTCCTTTTAAAATTACTGAGTCAAGAATGAAATACAGACCTGGGGAAAAAGAAAAATGGTTCTTAACACCAAGCTTCGATTTGATTCCTAACTACATAACTGAGGTCATCGCTGCTTACCAGGGCCAGAAATTGAGTCAAGAGCTACTATAATGGCAGTTTAATTTATCTGACAATATTTTCACTGCCAGAGAAAAGCATATATTAGATGAATAGAAACTTAAAAACCAACCATTTAAGCCAAGTCACAAACATATTGGTTTCATGACTTGACACCTCCATGGAGTAGTAAACACCAACCATGGTCTAAATGAAACTTAAAATAATTCAG
>NW_012109030.1:3014012-3015058 GCF_000951045.1 Mandrillus leucophaeus | reverse complement strand
TCTCTACTAAAAATACAAAATTAGCCAGGCATGGTGGGCATGCCTATAAACCCAGCTACTTGGGAGGCTGAAGCAGGAGAATCATTTGAACCCGGGAGGCAGAGGTTGTGGTGAGCCGAGATTGTGCCATTGCACTCCAGCCTGGGCAACAAGAGTGAATCTCAGTCTCAAAAAAAAAAAAAAAAAAAAAGCAGCAAAGGTCTGGGCTGCTGACATACATTCCCAGGTAGGTGAAAGAATATAGAACAAACAGTGCCAGCAGACTGATTTTTTTTTTTAATCTTTGTTCTTTAAGCATTTACATTTCAACACTGTCTGCTCATACAGCCACTATTCTGGCCCCTTCTCTGCTATTCTTTCCTGACACCATCCCCAACACCAATTTCTGGTCTGGTGCTTATCTCAGTTGACGCACTTATTAAATGACACTGCTGTATATTTGTTTCTGTGTCTGACTCTCCCACTAGACTATGAAGAATTTGAGGACGGGGGCTGTGTCATTTTGTCTTTTTATCTATTAAGATTAGCACCTAGAACAATGCCTGGCACCTAGAGGGCATTTAATGAATGACTGATGAATGTTTATTGAATAAATTAAAGGATAAACCAATAAAATCAAAATCGAGGAGAGGTTTATGGTATAGAGCCTTCTTTTTTTTCTTTTTAGATGGAGTCTCACCTCTGTTGCCCAGGCTGCAGTGCAGTAGTGCGATCTCGGTTCACTGCAACCTCCACCTCCCGGATACAAGTGATTCTTGTGTCTCAGCCTCCCGAGTGTCTGGGACTACAGGTGCCCACCAGCATGCCCGGCTAACTTTTGTATTTTTAGCAGAGCCAGGGTTTCACCATGTTGGCCAGGCTGGTCTCAAACTCCTGACCTCAGGTGATCCACCTGCCTCGGCCTCCCTAAGTGCTGGGATTACAGGTGTGAGCCACCATGCCTAGCTGAGCGGAGATTTGACAAGGCATGACTTACAGATTGTGAACGAGTCATTTAAAAATGCTGAATACGTCATGGAAACTTCCTTTTCCGTTCCTACTTTGTT
>NW_012109030.1:3008602-3011647 GCF_000951045.1 Mandrillus leucophaeus | reverse complement strand
ACCGTGTTAGCCAGGATGGTCTCCATCTACTGACCTCGTGATCCGCCCATCTCGGCCTCCCAAAGTGCTGGAATTACAGGTGTGAGCCACTGCGCTCAGCCTCTTGTTTTTCTTTTTGTCTATTATGATTGGCACCTAGAGCAGGCCCTAGCACATAGGAAGCTCTTAATAAATGTTTATTGAACAAATTAAAGAATGGATCAATAAAATCAAAATCAGGGGGAGCTTTATGGTATAGCGCCTTCATATAATCTTCTCACTTTGTTTGATATTGTGAATATTTTTGTGGCCCATTCATTATTCTAGAAATTGATGAAAATATTAATAAATTAATTATCTTCATCAAACTCTTTGTCATAGTTAGTCTTGGGTGTCAATTTGGCTAGGACACAGTACCTAGGTATTTAATCAAACACGAATCCAGGAGTAGCTGTGAAAGTATTTTGTAGATATGGTTAACATCTACAATCAGCTGACTTTAAATAAAGCCTTGATCATTTGGGTGGGCCTCGTCCAATCAATCAATGGGTTTAAGAGGAAAGACTGGGGTTTCCCAACACAAAAGGATTCTGCCTCAAGACTGTAGCATCTGGCGAGGTTGTGGAGAAAAGGGCACACTTCTCCACTGATGGTGGGCATGTAGATTAGTTCAGCCATTGTGGAAGACAGTGTGGTGATTCTTCAAAGACCTAATGACAAAAATACCATTTAACTCAGCAATCCCATTACTAGGTATACACCCAGAGGAATACAAATCATTCTACCATAAACACACGCATGCGTATGTTTATTGCAACACTGCTCACAATAGCAAAGACATGAAATCAACATAAATGCCCATCAATGATAGACTAGATAAAGAAAATGTGGTATATATGCACCATGGATTACTATGCAGCCATAAAAGGAAACGAGATCATGTCATATGCAGGGACATGGATGGAGCTGGAGGCCATTATTCTTAACAAACTAACACAAGAACAGAAAACCAAATATTGCATGTTCTCACTTATAAGTGGGAGCTAAATGATGAGAACACATAGACACACAGAGGGGAACCACACACACTGGGGCTTTTTGGAGGGTGGAGAAGGGAGAGGATCAGGAAAAATAGTTAATGGGTACTAGGCTTAATACCTAGGTGACAAACTAATCTCTACAACAAACCCCCATGACACGAGTTTACCTACGTAACATCAAACCTGCTCTTGCAACCCTAAACTTAAAAGTTAAAATAAATAAATAATAAAACATTTTTTAAAACCAACGAAACAAAAACCATACAAGTTCCTCTAGGGTTGGGAATTTTGTTTAATGCATCCTATGTACCTAATATAGTCAATGTTTCTTAGCAAATAATAGATTCACAATAAATATTTTTGCTGACTGAAAAAAAAAGAAAGATTGCAGTGTCCAATCCTGCCTGAGTTTCCAGGCTGCTAACCTGTCCTGTGAATGTTGGACTTGCTGGCCCCTATAATTGCATGTATCAATTCCTTAAAATTTATCTCTCTCTCTCTCGCTCTCTCTCTCTGTTCTCTGTTCTTCTCTCTCTTTCTCTCTCAGTTCTGTTTCTTGAAAGAACCCTGGCTAATAAACTATTCAGTGAGCCAGATGGAGCGAATCCAAAATTTCTCTGCAGAAAGTTGAGAGATTGAGAGGGCAGCCTGTGCGATGCAAGAAACCACTGCCTGATGACTTCCGCAGGGAGCTGGAGAGGTGTGAATGAGACCTCAAGGCTGCAATGTCACATGGTGAAGCCCAAGCAGGAAATGTGTAGCAGCTACAGAAAAGACGTTACCTTTGAGGATTTCTTAAAGCAGGCAGAGTCTTTTTCTCATAATGTCCAAGGTAAAGGAAAACCAAGATCTCCCGTGGATATCATTTGGTGGGAATCCGTTCTAGAGAAGGAAGGATAGAACCCTCTAACATTTTTCTTCTTTATTTTCTTCACAAAACCATCTGGGGTTTTTTTATTGTTTTTGTTTTTTCGTTTTGTTTTGTTTTGTTTTGTTTTTTCTTGGAGGGACAAGTCACAGAGCTTGAAGGTAAGTTTTGAAAGATCTCCAGTTACTCACCAAGTATATAATTATGCTTTGGAGACAAATATTTGAAGGATGCCACTGATTCTCTTTGCAAGATAGGAGGGGAAATAAGTCTACGTGCAGTGCTCATAAGCAGAGCAATTTTTGTTTTAAGTTTCAAAGGAGCTTTGACAAGGCATGACTTACAGATTGTGAACGAGTCATTTAAAAATGCTGAATACGTCATGGAAACTTCCTTTTCCGTTCCTACTTTGTTCTGCCCCCGATTTGACAAAGGAAGGGCCAGGAATCCTTCACATCTGGTAGTGGGAACCGTTTTCCTTAAGGAACTTAGAAAATTGCGAGGATAATGGAAGCCGTTGCATGATGCTGACTAGGATTTTTCATTGCCTATTTCACAGAAATACTGCCAGCCAGTTCTCAGAGCCCGGCTTTCACAAATCCTCAGTCTCCATGAGGTAGCTCGGTGGTTCCCAATTCTGGATGCATGTTAGAATCACTAGAGGGAGCTTTTTAAAAATATGGGTGCCATAGTTCCATGTCTGAACAATTAACTACCAAGTTCTGGGGTGTTTGCATTAGTATTAGTAACCTTTTAAAAACTCCCCCAAGTGATTCTGAGCATCCAAGAGCAGAGCAGGGCCTGAGAGCCTCTGCACAGGGTGGGAGGAGAGCGTGGCACAGGCGGCCCTAGATGCTCAGCCTGCCTCCCCGTCTGGAGTGAACACCAATAGGCCGGCCCCCAAGAAATCCAGGAGTGTGAAATGTTCATCTGAAGTTAAAAGTCTGAGGCCATGAGTGCTGGCACACCTGCAATCCCAGGACTTTGGGAGGCTGGGGCAAGAGGATCACTTGAGGTCAGCAGTTGCAGGCTAAAGTGAGCTAGGATCACCACTGTACTCCAGCCTGGGCAACAGAGCAAGACCCTCTCTCAAAAAAAAAAAAAAAAAAAAAAAAAGCCGGGTGCCGTAGCTCATGCCTGTAATCCCAGCACTTTGGG